>NW_008661176.1:181049-207264 GCF_000695815.1 Acanthisitta chloris
GGGTATTTTCACAGGAAAGAGATGACATTGGGCTACAGATCTCTTCACTTTCCCCTGAAGGACCTCAAATACAGCTCCATTCTCTGTGTCATTCCAGCAGAAGTTACTGAAAGGTGCACAGAATCACATAAAAGTGAAGGAGGTGGGAGAGCAGTTTGTAATCAGGTATTCATCAGAGAATTGAAACCATGGGAAGTTGCTAAATCATCTCCCAGTATAGCCTTGCCTTTTCCAGGCCAGCTTAGCCATTATCCCAGTGATCCAACATGATCACATGAACATCTGGAAAGGGGAGGGAGAAGAGAAGAAACAAGCTTTAGAAAAGAGAAGATGGGAAAAAAATCCCCTGAAAACAGGAATCTCACTACTTCCAAATACAAATATAAAATTTAAAAAAAGACATGAAAACACACTGTCCTAAAATGTGAATATTAAGCCAAGTCTAATGACATGAAATTCAAGCTCTTGAGCTTGGAAGTGCTGATGCCTGCAACAGAATCATAGTAAATAATCTGACTATTCTTGATTATTTCATGCGTTGAAATGTCCTTTGTGAAGCAGTTATAAATGATCAGTGAAAAATAAGGGACTGTTTGCATTGTACCATGGTACAGATTAAGCTGCTATAAAACTAAATTCTGTCTGCTCTAAGTCTAACATTTCCTGCTTTTGGACTTATAAACACCTCAAGTATCAAGAACACAGAATGTGAGAGCAGTGTTTTGTTCTTTATAACCTGTAATAAAAACAAGTGCTTGGTAGAGAAATGGGATTTTGTTTATTTATTAAAGCAGCTCCTTGTTATGTTTCCCTTACGTAAGACCCAAGTTATATTGATCAAATCATCATTCTACTGGATGCTCACTTTTATTAGCTAAGGGCTGATGGAATAATTATGATGAGCAATTTCTGAACAGTGGCATTCAGCGTGGTACAAAAAGTGCCTTTCACGCTGCAGGTTTCTTCAAATTGCTAACACAAAGCCTAGGAATGGGCTAATGCAATCTGTTGCTGCCACAAAATTCAAGGGAATTGCCTGGATTGAAGTACGATTAAAGCCTTGCGTGAACATGTGGTAAATTTTAGGACTGGAATAATGTTATGACATTTAATAAGGCAGAATATGAACATGCACGTTAGGCTGTTGTGATCACTACTCCTACTGCAAGCCTTGTGCAGAGAAGAATAGCTGCAGAGGAGTTGAGGAGATACAGGAAACAAATCCTACCTAGAGAGAGAGTGAAAGGATTTCATTAGCAGGATGAATGGTGATCCTAATGGTATCTAAAAATCACATAAACCATGAAACAAATAGATGTAAATATCCATAAATGAGCTATTTAAGGAAACAGCAATTTTGGTGCAAGCACAAGTAGTTACTTCAAGTGACTGTGCATATTTTGAAGCTTCATGTTAAAAGGTAGCTGAGAATGAGAGAAATGAAGGTGGAATGTGACTGCAGCAGTTGTAGTCTGGCCTTAGTGCTCAGTTCGTTCTTGGTTCTTGTCAGTCTGTGAGTATGAAACTGAAAATAACCTCAGAATGGCATTTTTTAAAAAGTCAGTGTGCCAGTCCTGCTTGTGTTGCTACAAAAGGTGCTGAGATTTGAGGCCTCTTTTCTATGTTCCTTTTATCATCTCACATTGCCATGTGGCAACAAAATTTACTCAGGTAACCTGGGGCAGACATGCAGAAACAACCTCAAGTAAGTTGTCTGTAAAATCCTCTGGTCCATTATCATAGAATCATAGAATGTTCAGGGCTTGGAATGGACCTGAAAGACCTAGTCCCAAACCTTCCTGCCATGGGCAGGGACATCTCCCACTAGATTCCCTGTATTATCCAGAATACAGGTTATTGTAACTGGAAAAAAAAGCTCTGAAAAACTGGGAAAGCTGGAGGTAGAATCTTTCTGAAATAGCCAAGGCACATTACAGTCCTGCATCAGGAAGCCTATGAGCTACAGTGTACTGAAAGGGCAAATACATCAGACTGATACATCATACATGTAAATAACAATTTCCCAAAGGGAACATAAGAATTCTTCAGTCATTGTCACATTTCTGCTCTGTTCAGAGGTGTGAGAACATCCCCCAGAAACTCTGGACATCTTCCCTTGCCTTCACACTTTTTTTTTTTCTAACCTCATATCTAAACAGAAGGAAAAATATAGTAACAAATATCTCTTCTTCTATAAGAAGATCTAAATGTAATGTATTTATGAATCACATTAATAATGGAGTAAGGAGTTGATGAATAAGAATGAAAACATTTACATAGCAAAAAGAAGCAGCTTTTACTATTAATTATTAATAGCCTAATAATGACAATATGAAATAATAATTAACAAAAGCACAGCTATTATCACCCAAACAAGAAATAGCTTGACTTAACAAAGAATCCTACATAACAGATATGCTAATCTTATTTTCCAATTTCTGGAAACATTTTCCAAAAACTCATTATCAAAGTCACAAGTAGGAAACTACTCAAGCATTGCAATATTTTGGTTGTAAAACAATTTGATAGTTATTATAAAGTTTTTCTCATCTCTCTGTGGGAGAACAGGATGAATTCATTTATGCAAGAGTAATTTCTTCCACAGTCATTTTGGGAGATGATTTATTTGTAGAGCAGGACAGACAATAATAAAGTCTCAGATTTAAATAGTGCCTTTCATCCCAAAGGATCCTAAAGTACTTTACAAGATATATCTCTACACGGGAATAACGTCACCTACCTCTGAAGTGATAGATGGTGCCTGTTTAGCAGCATGCACAGAAATGCTCTGTAACACTTTAGAGTAGGCAGTGAAGAATACCAGAGCCAGCAGAAACCACTGGTGGGATTAGAATACATTCCTAATAAGTATATCAAAACTTTTCCAAGGTATCACAGCAAACATACTTCTTCAAGAACTACCATATGGTTTTTAAGGCCCTGAATCTACCTCTACTGCTGCTGGTCTGTAATTTAGAGAGGTTCCCAACTCAGCAAGACACACAATTTCTGATTCCTTGAGACACAAAAGTGCTCTTGGAAGTGTGTCCACCTGCTCAGAATTGATTCCTCCACCATACACCACACCACACTCCTCCAGCCATGCAGAGGAATCCACCTGCACACATTTGTGTGCTACTTCCTCCTTACAAATTCCCAGTTTTATACACTCAAAAGATTTGGAAAAAAAAATTCAGCTGAATTGTCCAGTCAGCTAATTTCCATCATCCTCTTCATTCCAAAATAGTCCAAGTAACCTAAGAGACATGGACATGTAAGGATCAAAATCCCATCAAAAACATAAGGATCAAAATCCCATCAAAAACATTCAACAGCAATTCACTGCTGAAGCAGCAGGTGACCAACACATTCTCATGCTAATAAAATGGGGTGTTAAATAATGTTCACACACTTTGGCCTTATCCAAAATTCACTGTAGTCAGCCAAAAGGTTTCCACTGACTTCACTGGCTTTGGGCCACGTGTTGTTTTCTTTTTTCAAGTCTGTTGGAAAAGAGATAGCTCTTTTTGCTTCTGTTTTTTTTTCCATTTTATCACACAATATTTGAGTCGAAATTTGCCCAGGGGTTGCTCCATTCACCGCAAAGGACTCTTTACTAAGCCCCCACAGCTGCCAGCAGCAGAACTGAATGCAGACAGGATGCTGCATGCAGAGAGTGTTGATGGCAGCAGTTTAAAACTAGCAGCAACTTAGTATTGGACAATTTATGCTACCCTCAATAAACATTTTTAATGGCACATGAGTGGTAGGTGGTGTGGTCTTTCCAAAAGAAAAAGGAAACAAGGATCTCACACCCAGAGTTGCTACAGCACTGAGGTTTCCCATTGAACAACTATTTAGGTCACAAGAATTACAGGCAGGGAATTTAAGCATGGATTAATAAAAAAGCAATTTCCACTATCAGTGTTTTTCAGTATGCTCGATAATCCTTTGCTTTTTATGAGATATAACTACCCTCACCCTCGGGTCAATACCCAAATGGTTTGCATAAGGCATCCAGAGGATAATAAATTGGGGTTGCCATTTTCTGATCTTTGTTTAGTCCTAGAGCAATCTGTTATGTGAAGGTTCCATGCTTGATATAATATCAGCTTCAATTTATTTTACAAAATGTACAACTTCTTGTTCAGGAACAAGAAATGTGTTTGAGGGTTTTATTTTGGTTTTTTCTTTAAATAAGGAGTTGTTCTTTATGTGGCAAAGATGTGCAATAAGTTTGTACAAATAATTATTCTTTCTGTGGCACTTGGGAATACAGTTTAGGGGTGATTATGGTGGTAGACTTGTGGTTGGAATAGATCATCTTGAAGGTTTCTTCCAACCTTGAGGATTCTGTGAATCATGGGCCTTATTTGTCTATGCATCTTGCAGTTACATCCTTTTGAGACACGTTGGGGTGCACACAGACCTGAACTAAAAGGGTGAGTTCACCATTCAAATATGGAGCAAACTCCAAGAAAATGTATTAAACTCAAACTTGGGCATGTGCTTGAGTTTCGTTCATAGGACTCTGGTCCTGTACACATGGCAAAATGCAAAAGCAAAGAGCCTTTACATATTTACAGCATATGGTTCAAAATGTAAAATGTTTGCATTCCTTGTTTTCCATAGCTAAGTCCAGAGAAGCACAGTTCAATTTCTTAGCAACTTCTTGATGTTTCTAAATATGCTTCCATCCCATGGTAACAACAAAATAGCTTCCAGACATTTGGAGAAGCCACAGTCACCCTACACAGATTTTCAGACTGAAAATTTGAGCTTCACTTCCAAATCTTTCTCTTTCTCCCTCTGTCTCTCAAGGAATGGATAAACTTTCAGCAGTAGATGTTTAGTAAAGGTCACTACATTTTTAAGCATGAGCAGAATCATCCAGTAAAGGATGAAATTTAATGCTAAGTGTTTCCTGACAAAACGTAATTAATTACTCCAGTCTTCCTTGCCTCAGATCACATTAAAGTATCTTTTAAAATCATTGCAAATCTAAATAAAGCAAAGATGTACAAAAGGTTTGTACAAGGGATTGTCAATCAAAGCTCTATTTAGCTAAGGGGAAGCCTGAAACTTGCTTACAAACAGCTGAGGTATGAGGATTTATTAAGGTCAGGTTTGAAATTTATAGTTACTGGCCATCCCTAAATGTTTATAAGTTGACATATTTGAGTGATTATGCCCAATTGGCGGATTTTTTTTCCAGACAATTCATTAGCAACAGCAAGAGATTTTTGCAAGGACACAGAGACATTTCCATTCACAGGATTTTTATGACACTTGATTGGCACTTCTGGACAATACTGCATCATAAATATGTAAATAAACACATTTATTTCTCCATCATAATGGTGCAAAAATATGATTTCTATGAATGTCTTTTCCAATATCTCCATAAAGTAAGGAGCTGGGTTTCCAGCATACAGAAATAGCATGTGCTGCTATAGTTTAGAAAACAGAAGAGAGGTGTACAATAGAGAGAGAGGAGAAGCTCCTTCATTAACATATTGCTGCTAATATTTCCAGCCCATTGGAATTCTCATCTCTTGGGAAAACAACATTCCTGGTGGTATGAATTGTCATGGGAGACTTAATCACCCTCCAAAAGAACTAAGAACTCCGTCACTAATAAACTCCTAATATGTGTGGAGATACTCTTTAAAAATTGATTTTTAAAGAGGGGGAAAGGGGGAAAAAAAAGAGCTTATACAATGCCATTAAATGTGGAGCAGCTGTGTAAATGTCTTGACTCCAGCCACTTGCTACTATGATGAGAACAACAGAAGTAAATCTTTCGTTTGTAGTGATAATTCCCAATGAGTTTCTCCAGTGAAATTAAGGCATGAAACCCAAGCAGGCACACAGAAACATGCTATCAATCATGTGAACCATTGCAGGTATCTGAAATTGTCTACCAAAGTTGTGGAGGCAAAGACATCAGGGTCATTAAGAATCATGATAGCATCTTGTGGTTAATGGAGTACCACAGAAAAAGGAAATGAGCCTTGAGAAGCTGAATGCCCTTTACTCAATCCCCAAACATTATTTCTTCTTGTCCTTATGTTCTAAATTAATATCTTGTTTTCCAACCAGTGTAGCATTTCCATTACAATCACATGCCACTTTGGTTTAGCAGAATCATTAACCAAGCTATTTACATCAATTGCCAGGCAACCCATTCTCCCAGTATCCTACTAATTCTCTTGCCTGAAAGGTCCTTCTGCAAGAAAACACAACTTATCTGCAATATCCAGAATGTGCCATTGGTACTGTTGCTGCCTAACCTCTAATCAGTGCACCCTGAGAGCCCCAGCCCAGAATGATCCGTGGTTGTACACTTGTATTAGTGTGTGATTTTCAGCTCACCACAAACAAGTAATTGGGGAAATACAGCACAGTTTCACTCTATAAAGAGCAGAAATAAGCATGAGCTCTGAGACAGAATGAGACAAGGAGTTGTCAGGGTCTCTGCAGTGCTATAGATGCCTCCATCTATCAGCATGTGCTGAATAGTTTATTCCCCAGCAAGTGCCACACCATAGCTGGTGTTTGGGTGACGATGGCACAGTGCTCATAGCAGAACTCATCCCAGGCACAGATTTTTCTCAGGAGTCACAGGGATTTTTCCCAGACTAACAAGCAAGCAGTCATTCTGGCAATTATTCTGAAGCTGAAGAATCAAACTCCAACACACACAGCAAGATGATGATTTTCCAAACAGCAAATCTCACAGACTATATAACCTGATTCTGTGGCAATTGCAGATGGATTTGACAAGTGATGTAGGCACCACTGGAAAACATTCATCAGCCTCTAGCATGGTGTAAATTGCTAGTAGCAATCATTGATTACTGTAAAAAGCATTTAGTGTCTTCAAGTTTTCAAGGGCTCCTTGTTTTTCAGGGCAGGCTGATAGAGGAGTGGGAATAAAAAATACTGTTCTCTTGGAAGTAAATGCCATTTTTCAGTAGATGTACTATATGCACTATATCTTATGTGTGGGGCTTAAATTACAATGTTACTGTATTCTTATCATACCACATGTATTAAGTGATAACATCAAGCAATAATGAATTACTACATCAGAATTACTTTCTGTTTCACTGTCCTGTCTTGTAATAACATCAACTGACACACAGAGCTCAGTGTTTCCATCCTTGTAGGCTTTAACTTGGACTTTTCTCTTGGTCTGTCTCTACCTAGCTCTGCCTACAGTTGCTACCAGTGAAACTATGGGAGAAATACATTAATTTGAAAGTTAATGCTTCCTCAACCTGCCTTTTCTGGGAAGTTATCTATATCTTGTACAAAGCAAATTCATCGCATACTGGTTTATGCAATGAAAGGGCACAGGGTAATAGACCTGTGCAGACTTTTGAGAGTCCATCACAGCCTTAAACCTTGCCAAATGTGCACTCTTGGATAACCTGATCTGGTCAAAGGTAATGTTTGTAGCTAAAGAGAGCTAAGAAGAGCCTGAAGCTATGACAGAACAGAAAATACAGCCCAAAGCAATGCAGCTTGTGTTGATTTCCAATCACAAAAAGCAGCTTTGATCTTTACTGTACTGCATGAACACTACAGATAGGTAAGGACTAAACAAAAATCCCAGCTACTGCAGCAGCTCACAGAGCAGAGGTAATGAATACCAAATGCAGCCAATAATTTGATGATGAACTTAAAACTCCCATGTATTTACCCACCTTTCCTGCACAAGGACTATTGGAGTTGTATGAGTGTCCTGGTGTGCCACAGCCTGAAGTTCAGCAGTGACTGAAAGAGAAAGCAGTATGACCACAAGGCATCACAAGGGCCACTCTGTATTCACAAGATCAGAATTTTCCCATACTTTCACAGATGAAAAACCTAGAAGAAACCAGTGTGGCTATTTATTTTGTCAAAACCAGAATGCAGCCTGTAGGGCTTCTCTTAGGGCTTTGTTCTTGATTTTAGTTTGGTTGTGTGGCTTTTTTTACAAACAAAACCAAACCAAAAACTCCACCCCAAATCTAAAACCCACTTTCATTTTACTGGTGGAGAATGAACCAAAGCCCTTGGTAAATTCTTTTAATGGCTTGCAGAGGATAGGGGATAACTTTATCAGTCAAATATATAAAACATTGTAAAATATGTATCACATTCATTTGGTGAGATCTGCTTTCCAAAGTCCTTTGGTCAGTGATATTATTTGCTAGCATTAAAGTTATTAATCACACTAATAAAATTTAAAATCTCTGTTTCTTTTATTAAAATAGTATAACATACCTCATTCTGTTGTCCTCTAAACTTACTGAACACTAATGTGATATCAGTCTGCTTTCATTTCTTTAAACCTTTCCTGGTATTCTAAGGCTTCCTGAAAACCAATAATAATGTCCTAGTGTTTCTTGGCCAACCCTTTAGAAGTTGAGGATGCAGCCAAACCTGATTTGCCAATTTAGATCTGACACATTTAGTGTCTGCTGTTTAGCATCTGCCATAATTATCACTGTTATAGGAAAATATTTTACCATTATAAGAGAATTTATCATCTGTGCAAATATTTCTGCACAGCATCTAGTAAAGTATTCTTACACAGTCTCCAATTATTCAGATTTTTCAGTCTTAATTCTTTCTCTAAATCAATGTGACTCATAATTATTTTAAGCTTTATGAAGTTAGCTCTTTTAAAAAGCATTGCTATACATCCATGACAGATTTGGACTTTATTCTGTTTGCATATTACAAATATAATCTAGCTATAATCATCTCCTCCTAAAATACCATGAGTTTTTAGTCCTATAATACATCAGTCTTTTGTTTCCAACTCCTCATTTTGTGTTCAATGTGCACTTAATTTCACCATTTTCACTTTGCTGTCAAGAGTAGCATTGTGGTACCAAGCTCCTGTTGAGCCAAGAGTCCAGAACAGCAGTGCTCCATGGCACAGATGAAGGCTGTGTCAAGGGTACATCCCTTTTTTCTGTGATTCACTCACCCTCCTGCAAAACCTCACAAGGAATTCTACACAGCCCTCTCCTGCAGCACTGCTGTGTCCTCTGTTGATACCCCACGAGGTATCTCACTCAGATATTAAACTGCATGTTCAGCCTTACCAATGTCTCTTCTTTCTAATTTTAAGAGCTAACAGTAGCAGCATTACTCATCTCTCATCCACAAGGATCCAGCACACTGGGTGTTGGATTTTTTCCATATTTGCCAACTGTACCATTCACAGCAATCATTATCTAACTGCTTAATGTGTCTTCATGTTTTTTCTCAGGTTACAGTCCACAATGAGGGCTGTCTATGTTCTCTCCATAAGCTGGAGAACTCTAATGAAATTTGCTTGATTTTCTTACCAGTTGTTGAATTCACATTGCTTGGGCATGTCTAATTTCTTTTGATAGATCATAGAATCATCAGGGTTGGAAAACACCTTTAAGATCAAGTCCAACCATCCACCTAGCATTACCACAGTGCTGAAACCTGAAACTTTCAGATGAGATACATGAACCCTACAGGCTTTGAGATGGAGCTCCCTCAGTGGTTTTTAAGAGAAAGTAGAATTCTCCAAGAGGATGTGTTGAATTTGGTGTTTCACCTTCACATCCAGCAAGCACAGTACAAATTACATGGCTTTTGTGCACATTGAGGCAAGAAGAATTTGAAGCAGAAGAGTAAATGCATATCTAGGAAATCAATTAGGTTAAATCAGAGACTGAATGTGCTTTGCCATTTTAGGAGGTTCTGTAAGCACTGTGCACTGAGAACAGAGAAGTATTGATTTGAAGCTGAACAATATATTGGGTTCAGACTGAAGGAGGGAAAGTCCAGGTTTGATGTGAGAAAAAGTCCTTTTACAGGCCAGAAGAATTAAATCAAAAGTGTGGTATCTCATCAATATTAAGGTGTTCTCAAGAAGAGGAAACATTCTTTCCTGGCATGCTCTTTAGCATATTTTTCAAAGTACTTGGCTGGTTTGCACATTTAAGTACTATCTGTTGGATTCAAAGTTATGCCAAAATTAGGCATACATCAACAAATAAAATTTAAGAGGGAGAACAGGCTAGAATATTGCAAGAGAGGAATAAAAACTGCTCACAATTTAGTGCCTGACAGATTTGTCAGGCAAATCTAAAGATAATGGGAAAGAAAACCAACTTGATAATTTTGTGCAGTATCAATTTTGCATGCAAACCTCACTTACCATTGCTCCTTCAATCACAAGGGCATGTAACCAACAGGGTGGACAAGTAGTGATTAAAACCACAAGTAAATAAAAATATGCATCCCTTGACATTTTGAAAAAAAACCCCACAGATGTCACATCTATGTAATTATTGTGCCTTAAAATGGACCATGTTGCAAATGGAAATGAGAAATGGCATTTACTTACTCATAGTCTTAATAACATATGCAGATATTGTATAATGTGTGTCAAATGCCATTTGGCTCAGCAGAATCTAATTAATCTTAGTCCTTTCCACCATATCTTCTGTTATGCATATTCAATAATATGTGTATGCTGGGGAAAATATTCTGTAGCTGTCATAGCTAACCTGAGAAATCTTTAATTTCTACTGCTTTAACAGGCCTAGTTGTTATGAGGCCTGATTCAAGGTAACCATCCACAGGCATCTCTAATTAGCCTTGTACCAACACTTCAGTTACCAACAGGAAAGGGAGATGGGACAGAACTAACCATGGACTTCCGAGAAAAGATGAATTGCTCAGAACCTCATACAACCAGGCTCTAATGGAAGAAATTTGATTTGCTTTTCCATGACTGTTCCACAAATAGAGAGCCCAGCTGCCTAAAACAAAGTTACAGACATGCCTGACATGATTTCATTTACCAGCAGACAGGGCATTGTTAGCATCTTGCTGGAATCCTGGGCACAGAGTCAAGACAAGAAGGATGTGGTTCTGTTTCGTGTGTGTCACCTTCTGCAAGTCACTTCCCTAGTCCCTTGGCTTCTATACAAATCAAAAGGCTGTGTCTCTCAAAAGTATTTGGTGAGTCAGGAAGACACATCTTACTGGAAGTCAGTGCTAATGGGCTCCTAATTCACCTCAGCAATGTGATATCACTTATTTTTCTTTCTAAAGAGCTTTGATAGCTGTGGACCCGAAGTACTTACGGAAGAGTTAAATAAATATCAAACTCCACAGTAAGTTGTTAGAAATGCAGAAGTTTTAACTAATCAGTAAAAAGGAACTTGTGAAATTAAGTTGTCACTTCATCTTCACTTATTTATCCTACTGCAGATGTCTTGGAGCAGAGCACAATCCTATGCACTGGAAGACACTGTGAAATGAGTGCTCACAATGAGGTGAGAAAGGAGTAGGGGCAAGTCTTTGAATCTCTCTGCTTTTGTCAGCTTAAGTAAAAACACATCAGTTATTTTATTTTTAAGTTATCTTTTCAATTCCTATGCACCAGGCAAGGTTTTTTTTGAACTGTGATGTAAAATGATAAACCTATTTCCAACATTCTGCATTCCAAATCCCAACACACAATGCTGGACCTGCCCAGCTGATCCATAAGGAGCTTACCAGCTGTTTCATATTTACTCATTACTTTCCTTCATTTTAAGGACTTTTAATCAGGTCTAAATATTTCTATGTATATAAAATGACACAAGCAGAGCAGGACAACAATAACAACTCATCTTGCTAAGTCCATAGACCATCACATACTTTGATTTGACAATCTGACTACTGAAATACTCATACTTGTAAATTCTACAGTGTGACACAGGGATCAAAGATGTGATTAATCAAAGCATCTGCAAATTGGGAATATGGTGATAAACATGTTGGTCTTCTGCTTTGGGACACAGAAGATCTTTGGGAATTTCTTATTGCAAGAATCTTGAATAGCAGCACCTAAATAGAGACCCAGCCCAAAAGATGAGGATTTAGAGAGTCAATATACATTGTTTTTCACCACTTTCACTTGGCACTAAAAACTTTCAGCTATTTGAATCAACTGTCATGAATTTAGGAGCAATAAATCATGCTACACTTAATTTACTTAGGATTTTCTCCTAAGTTAATTTTTATACTATACCGAAGGCAAACCAAAACATTTATTTGGAAGGCTCAAGAATGTCAAGTCCCATAAATTCTGTTGCAACCCTTTTTAAAAAGAAATAGCAGTGTTTTACTTGTATAAATTGCATTTAGGAAAAAAAAGACAAGTTACAGTACCTATTTTCCCTGCAGTAACTTATGCTAGTGCTGAATGTCAGGCAAATCCCCAAACTACAGATCTGAGCCCTTACTAGCTCTAAGGGCCAGGAAGGATTTTGGGTACAGCTTATAAGAGTAAATTCCACAAATGTTGACTTGCCCTTATCATTCAGCTTTTAATGACTGTAAAGGCTGAAGTATCTTTGTAAATTATTGATTTTGAAATACCTTGTTTTCATCCCATACCAAGTGTTAAAATTCACCCTGAACATACAATTACCTCCTCTGCTTTTGCTGTGATGTTTAATAAGCTAAGACAGTCCCTGATATCAGGTCACAGGGAGTTTTGCAGCAGCAGATGACAAATAGTGGAATCTGAGCAGCTTTATTTTGCTGTCAGCATTCTAGAATGTGTCACTAATAGTTGCTCTATTTAGAGCTAATTTTATTTGTCTTTAGCTCTCACAGCTACCTTACCTTTCTGCTTACATAGGAGGACAGGAGAAGAAAGAGATTTTAATACTAAAGTGAAAGGTAAAGTAATTGCAATAAAATGTGTTCTCCTGGCAACAACTGTGTTTTAAAGATAGACCCCCATGGAAAGATCCTATTTTTATCCTGAAACAGTCTCCTCTCTGTCAGTGCCTCACAGTTTGAATTTAAGGAGCCACAAAGCACTTGAAAAGAGCTTTGCCCAGCTATAAGAAAAAAAGAGACTTGGAAAACAGTAAAAAAAATCTTGATTTTTTTTTTTAAAAGAACACCTGAAAAATAACTGCTGACAAATCACAAGAACAGCCCACAAAAAAACACTGCTTAAGAGTTGCTGCTAATCTGTGATGAGGGACAATAAAAACAGAAAGACTTTTTAAAAAGGAGATTGCTGTGCCCCAAATGCCTAATCTGCCAATTTCCTAGCTGAGTGTTTTCTGTAATTATGGGCAATGCAGACCTAAACTGTGGATTTGGGGCCTGATCTTAAGCCCAGTGAACTCAGGGTAAGACTTGATAGTGATTCAGTGGACCAGGAACAAGTTTGTGGGAATTTCAACTCCAATCCCACAGGACTCAAAGTGCTGCTTTGTGCATGTTTTGTATGGCCAAAGAGCCACAGGTGTTTGGAAGGAAAATGAAACATGGTCACAAGTGATATCTGCTGATTTTTCCATCACAGTTCAGATATCTTGTACCTTCACAGGACACATTGACAATCAGATTCTCCAGGGCTTTTCATTCAGTGTAAAGAAGGACCTGAATGACTGGATCTTTCTAAATGTCACTTCTTGGGGAGAAGGACACTCACAGTGTGGGTACAAAAATCTGGGACTCAGAACAGAAAACAGGATCTTCCTAGCACAAGTCATCATAGAACTGTTCTTGGTTAGAACTTGGATAGAGAGAACCAAAGCCTAGAAGCCAAGGGAAAACAGCAAGTACACACACTTCAATTCAGCTCTTTCCTGAAGTATATTAAATCTTGGATTTCAGAACCCTTACTGCTGCTCTATTCTTCTTATTGTTGTCTTTCAGAGAGCTATCATAATTCTAAAACTGCTTTTAGGTCTCCATCCTCCACAGCAGTTTGCTGAGACTCAAATACATCCAGATCAAGAATGGGGCACAGTCAAATCCAGTCACAAGTGTAACAATATAGAGGATTCCTACACAACAAACAGTTCTCTCAAGCCAAACACTGATGGGAAATGAGAGGCCCAGGTAAAATTTTGTATGAATGTCAAAACTCCTAAATGTTACTCTAAACCCAGTAAAACCCATCAAAGGCATCCATCCACTCCTAGGCCCTGCAGAGAGACATGTCCAGCTTCTAAGAACATCACAGAAACATTAGGAGCCAGGAGTAGTCTGTGATTTCAGCTTTAAGTCACATCAATTTCTAAAGCAAGTCATCAAAACACTTACTCTCTTCAAATTATATTGAAATTGCCTTAAGAAGCAAAAACAATCTGCTTCAGTCATGGCCTGCCAGAAGCTGTTTGACCAAGTTCAGTGGCTGGGAAGTCTGTTTTACTCATCTTTACTTTGCCATACCAATTGATGTCAAGTGTGAACCATTGGAAAGTTTAGGAAGCCAACAAACAAGCTGTAAACAAGTGACTGAGGTAGAGGGAAATGTTTTATTGCATCTTGCATCAGGTTCAGAGTGTGGTGTTTTAAACTGCACTGCACAGTTACACTCTGCATTGATTTATAGTGTTTATGGCAACCAATATTAGATGACTGTACAGTGTAAAAGAGTGTCAGCCCTGCATTACAATCGCTGTGTCGTGCTCCATCTGTGTGATTTACAGGAAAACACATTCTGTCATCAAGCTTCTTTTATTTATTTTTTTTTTCTTCTAAGGAAATCTGACTTGAGTTGTGTGTTAAATGCTGATTGCTCACCAAGTGGAAAGGGAGAACAATTGTGAGTGCAACAGAAGCTGAAACCCTCAGGGCCTTATCATTTTACTTTTGGTATGAAACGATTTCACTTTTAGATGGATGTGCGCAACTTGTGGGAGGAAAAGGAAACAAGGAACATGAGAGATGGAATAGCTGAAATACAATAGGATCCAATGTTCTGTGCTTTGATCAAAACATAAAGATGAATAATCTGCAACCAAGAGGCAATGTTAGCTTGCAGCACACAGGGTTATTAATGTAGCTAAATGCATCACTGAGCAGGAGACATTCCCATGATAAACTCCAGGTAAATCATAAAACCAGCATTGTTTTGATTATTAATTGGATGCATTTTTATTTGTCTTTCCAGGCCATTTGCCTTATCCTCATGTGCTGCTTTGTGCTTATTTTAATGATGTTTCTTTGAGATTCTCCTTCGGAGCATTTTGAAGTGTATGGTCCAAATTTGAGAGTGTTGAGTGTTCCTAAAATCAAGGATATCCCTGTTAATTAACAGAGGAGGGTCTCTCTAGCAAAGTGGAAGCAGAGGCTAAATGGAAAAATCTTTTCATATTTTTCTAGGAAGAAGATTTCCACTTAAAGGAACCAGAAAAACAACTTGGAACCACTTGTTACTCAGCAGGCAAATTGTCTGTGAGCAGGGAGAGCTGAGTTCTTCCCTGATTACCTCACTTTGGCTGGATCAGAGACATTCAGCAAGAGAAGAGAATATCATACCATTGAGCCAACCTGCAAACATTTACAATCTCCCCTAGGCAAAACACAGAGAGAAGGTTTCTTATACCTTTCTGTTTCATTCTGAAAAAGTACATGGAATGGGATGATCTGACCCTCCAAAACTCTTCCCAGGGAATACACAGCCCTTTTGCACATGGGCAGACTTACAGCTTCCACACAGAGTTGAGTTTCTTTGAAAATAGGAGAAAAAAATTTTAGAAAGGGATAACTTGACACTCCAATGCCTAAGATAACTTGCTGCATTTGCACAATAAACAGCAGCTTGGAGCTGCTTCCCAAATAAGTATTCAAAATTATTTAATTGATGAATACATCCCTTAAAGGAGGGAGAGAAGTGTCACTCCCTCCACAAGGTGAAACCAATTAAAGTTCCTACTGTTACTATCAGAAAAGAAAACCAATCCAGCAAGAAGAGTAAGTACCAATTATAGGTATTTCATGACAAAAGAAACACTTGACAAACAAGCAAAAATAGCCTAAAATTTTTATGAAAAAGGAAAGTATTTCATCTTCCTTAGCAGGCAGGGTTTGAATTATGACTGCAACTTACAGGTCTTGTGAGTGGAATTGTTCTTGTATAACTGTGAGTTTTATAGCAAACAGCAGTAAGAAAGAGCAAATATGTATTTATGGACATGAACAGAGGGAGGATATGAGAACACAGACATGGTCACTGCAAACAGCAGATTATATGGGAAACATTTGTCATGTCTTCTTTAGAATAATGGACAGATGGAGCATGGATAATGGATTAGATGGACCACTGTCTGATTATCTATTCCTACACACTTCCATTTGCTTAGAAGCATCTAAAGAGTCTAAGGCAAAAATATATAAGAATGACTTTTTTTTTTGTTTGCAAGTTTAGTTTATAACATTTCAGTTTGAAGAAACAAGTGTGGGGGATTTATTTGTCTTTTACTTTCTGTTCAGTATCTTGAAGTCAGTAAAGTCTCACCTTTGAAAGACATCTCTGTCTCCCTGGTAGAGCTTGACATTAACAATGAGGCATTTCTTCATGCAGGAGAAGAAAGAGATTCTCAAATAAAAGATTCTCATTAGGAAAATATTTATTTTTCCCTTCCCTCTGAGAAAATATATTTCATTGCAATTATATCCATGCTGCAAGCATTAGATGTAGGTAAAGATTAGGTTTCTAGAAGGCTGTTTTATAAACCTATCAGGATAAATTTGCAAGCAATGTTTTCTTGGATAGACACTGAACAATTGCTATTTATATTATGGTAGAATTAAGAGGGTCTCAGTGGGAGATCCATCATACTTGATGTATTATGTACATGATATGATCTCCAGTGGATTTTGTGGTTTCAGTTGGGAGAAAACCATCTCATATGCAGCCACTTTACAGCAAGACAATGGAAGGGGATAAAACCAGTATTTGGCAGGAGACTGCCCCAATCTCCAGACTGTCAGATGAAACTGTCAGAATGAATAAAATCTTGATCATTTTCTTTCAGTTTTGCAATGACTGTTTTAGCATGTTTAGGTTTTTAGCAGATTCCCTGGTGCTGAAGGTGGAGCAGGTGATTTGACAGGAACCTAGAGGGGACAAGTTGAGAAGCTTCACTGGGGTCAGCACTTCCCCAAGTAATGGGCAATGAGACAGGCAAACACTTCAAACATTAAACCTTTTAATGGACAAGAGAAGCTTAATAGTGGTTTTTATAAGTCTGGCATGTTTATTTTGTGGTATGGCTGGGTTGGCAAGATTAATTTTGTTGAAAGTAAACAGAAGATAAACAATAAATTCTGTAGGTTGAGGCTGAGATTCCAAGGCATCCCCAAAAACTGGATAATTGCAGAAGTTAGCTGAAGAAGCCCTTGAGCAGGCTGGAGTTAGGAGTAAATAAATACTGTGTCCCTGGTTTGGTTTGTTATGAAGGGAAATAGGAATTTATCTCATGCTGCTAAGATCAAAGAAAGCTGGTGCTATACTGCCCTGCAATGCCACTAAGTGATGTTACCATGTGGCATTTTTTCTTTACCTTTGATAGTCTGTGACTCCTCTTGATAAAGATAAGCACCATTAAATTTGTCCTCTGGGGTGGTTTAGTAATTTTTCAATCCATTTTACTCTTCTATACATATAATGAACAACTGCAAGGGAACAGATAGAATGTAGTCCTTCAATTGAGCAAGAAAAAAAACCAAACAAATAGATCTCATTCACATTATGTTGACAGTTGAACTGATATTAGCCAACCCCTGATGTGAGTATATGTGAAGGCTTATAATAGTCAGGAGGCTTGGAGTTCACACCCTGCCACCACCTTTAAATTCACATTTTGTTGCAGCTTAGATGTTTTCAGTGTTTCAACTAGCAGCTGTATTCTTGCAAGTCTGCTAGGAGAGACCTTGAAATGAAAAGCCTAATTCTCCACTTCAGTCTCCAGTGATGATCCAGACATGTATACAGGCAAATTAATTGTCCATGTACTGCTGCTTAATTTAAATGTTTGAAGGAAAAAAGAAATCACATGTCAACCTATCAGCTCTTTAATGCTTTGAGTAATTCAGCAAGAGATGGAGGTCAGGGAGTGCTAAGACAGGGGATCAGTATGTTCTCAGCACATTGTCTAATTAGCTCCTGACTCCCTGAGAAACTTCAAAATATTATCTTGACAAACTTTCTATCCACAAAAATTCCATAATATCTGGAAACTTTCCAGCTCCTTTCAAAGTTGGATTATGCCTATCTGTTCTGTGTATTTCTTTGTGATCTGAATGTTTCAGGCTGCAATCATTATTAGGCAGAGAGCTGTGAAGAGACATTGACTGACTTGCACACTCACTGCTTGTCTTTGCTCTAACGGGGGGTGAGAAGAGCCTGTGATAAAGTCTAAGGCTGATTGCTTAGAAGATCTGGTTGGATTCAATCAGTTGCTGCTTTTAAGTCGAAATTATTTTAAATAGCACATGGATGAGGTGAGAATTTTAATTCATTTCAGCCAGAAAACAGGGATGTTCAGAATCATTTGGAAGAACAAGAAAGCAGAATCTGATTTTACCATGGATAATTCTCAGGATTATTCCTTACAGAGGGAAAGGGATTCACTGGTTTCAGTGACACTAGCTCAGCAGGGCTACAGTGTGATGTGCCCTGTGTCTCTCTGTAAAGGGGAAAAAAAAATACACATATTCCCCCCACCCCCAGATTTCTTAGCTGCATGGAGAATTTGGAATCTCAATATAGAGGATCCCAGCTCATCTGAATCAGCTGGAGCCTGGGACTGTCCCTGAGTGCAAATATAACCTCCTAGAAACAAGGGGGAAGGAAAGGCAGAGAATTGTTATCTCCTTGCACCATCATTCCTCAGGGAATGGCTGAGAAATACACTGCATTCACTGTGTCCTTGTGACAAAATATTGACTTCCATATCCTTAATTTGAAGTACTAAAGGACTGGTCTCTATAGATTATAGTTTACTTTATAAACCTTTTCATGGCATATTTAAAAAGAAGTACATTTTCATAAACATACTCTGCTAAAGAAAAAACTTGCTTAAACCTGACAATTTTAGTCATCCCTGTCCCTTCGTGACTCACATATGAAATACAGTTTCACTTGCATTAAAAACAGAGGACATGTTTGTGTGTTTTATTCCAGTTGTTGCTATTTGCATTAAACTGGTTAGAAATATACTGCCTTAAATGGGCTAAGCACCCAAGATGAGTTGCAGAGCTCTCTTTATTCCTGTTGAGCCCTGAGATGATCAGTAGACATTACACTTGATTATCTCAAGTCAAACATCAGGTATCAAAGCCCCAACTAGTTGTTCAACATCCTATTTCACCTTTCCTGTCAATAAAGCAACACTGTGTGGTTGGTTGGTGCTACCATGCACAGACACTGTCTGACTGTTTTAGAAACATGTGTCTAATATTTTCTATAGGGTCTATTCCACTCCCTTCTTTGAAAAAATAGTTAAAATCTATGACTCCTCTTAGGTTCCACCATACTGAGTCATCATGGTCCTGCCAAGAGAAACACAAACCTCAGCTATTGTCAGGTAATTCCATGGAGTGTGGCTGCTCCCAGTTGCAAGCACTCAGCCTGCCAATCTGATGCCACGTTTGTTTTCCCTTATGAATTTTAATCCCTGCTGGTTTTCCCTGTACTTACAGAACCATAGGAATACTCCCATACAGTTTTCCTTCCCGTGCACATTCCTGTATTTTACTGTAGTTTAGTTATGTATTGATACTACAATCACAGCTGCTTCCCAGATTCATTCTTTGCAATATTTCAGTGAAAACATGAGTTTTTCATCCAGATCCCAGTGAGACTACTCACTTTGGGAGTGCTGGCAGTGTCTAAAATTAAGCAGTTCCCCAAGCCTTTGCAGGGATGATAGAGTTCTAGGAGCTTTCCTCTCAAAGAAACCCACATCATTATTCAGGCATTATAAATTACATCACTTTGAGGGGAAAAGGCAAGTAGCCATTTGACATGGCACTCTGTGACAAGGAGTGAGTATTTGACTGAGGGCTCTCAAACACACCTCCACCTTGATGGAAAGTGTTATGGAATTTGTAATATCTACATAAAACCAGCAGGACCTTAGCTTAATAAGGTCTCATCCAAAGGACTTGCACACTAAACTGCATGGAATTCAATTTCTCTACCCCTGATAGATGAAGGGTGAGTTGACCCTGCCAGGGATTTAAATTTAAGGCCTCAAAATGGGAAATGTATACCATTAAATAAGCCTGCTCAGTGGCTAGATAATGTCACATGGTAAAGGCCAGATAATTAGTACTACATATTGCACACTCAGGCATTACAGTGAAAAAATGAGGCAATTTTTGGCAGAATATCTTAAAAAAAATATGAAAGGGAAGGAATTCAGCAGAGAGGTTGAAGAAGACTGAAAAATATGACTTTTTCCTATACTCAATTGTCCTGTGTATCTAGAAGTCACTTCTATAAGTGCTGGAATATCTCTATAGCAGTTTGTGGCCATCAAAGCTGGGCCTGATGGAAAGATTCCTAAGTGACTCCATTTGGAGATGTTTTGCAAATTCCCAGCAGATCAGGACACAGCTCACTGTGAGCTTTTTGCCCAGGAGAAACAGAATGAAGTTCTCTCATATCTCATGAGTGAAATTCTCCAAGGCAAAGGTCATAAAAGGGAACCAGATATGCTGTCTGCATTTATCCAGAAATTTTACTCCTCCACTATAGACCGTGGATTCCACTCTATCCATGAGCAATGAGACCAGATAACTTCTCATTGCTTTCACCCACCATGGAAGCTAAACAGAAAGCAATTACCTCTGCTCACAGTGTGGTAGTTTTCTCTTTCCAGCTAATTAAGTGGAGAGCGTTTGCTGGGATTTGGAGCCCCAGTTTAATATGGGAGGCTGCAGTGGGTAAGGTATCTGTGCAATTTCCATGGTAGACCATTTTTCCTGCATGTAATCCATTACTGCAAATCCCAACAATAATTTAGAACAGTGATAATCCTCCATAGCATTGACCCTAAAGATCTTTACAGCAACACAAATGAGATCAAAGGACAAATGAAAGTCTCTTAATCCTTCTAAGTGTGAGTTCAACCTAATCTTACATTTTTGTCTTTTAATTCTCTCTAAATCTGTTTTTAACTTTGCTTAACATTCATTATCCTTTTTCATGCCCTAATTCTGCAAGGAAAAAAAAAGCCCATGTCTAGGATTCAACGTTTCTACACAGGGATGGTATTTTTAATATGAAACACTAGTTTCTCTTGACAGCTATTAGGGTGGGAAGAAGGTGGAGGGGAGAAGTGGATGGAGGATATGCAATGGAGGATTAAGATTGATGAATGAGGTGCAGAAATACTCCTTGGTGATGGTTTAGTCCCTTGTATGAGCACAAAATGGAAACAATAACTTTTCAAAATGAGATTGTCAGAAACAAAGCAAAACCAAACAAAAAAATCCCACAAAACCACAACAAAGCCACAACCCACAAACAACAAACTTCACACACACAATATTCCTGCAGTTACCTGGCATTATTTGATCACAATTAGCTGTTCCTTCCACCTTACTGACCTCATGTCTTACATAAAAGATCTCACAGCTTTTGACAGTTTCATTAATGAGGTCCTATATAAATTTTTCCATGCAGCTATTCCTCAATACAATATTTGGAAGCTATGCCAACATTTTTATGTTACACAGATTTGTGTATTTTGGGATCCTGAAGGCTTTTTTCATTAAGCATTATTCTTTGCTAATGTGTAGTTAATAACATAATGGAAAAGCTTTTAAACTGCTCTGAGAATTAAACCACTCATACTTGTTCAACTGCTTGATTTCCTAATGGATATAGTGTAGGATTTAATATTCTGCTCATTTACATTACTTACCAGAAGAAAAGAGACCTTTAACTGCTTGTTCTAAAAACAACAGTAAATCATGTTTGAGTTGATTGATTTCTGCATACATATTAACACAGACTAATGACAGGCACAATGTCTTCATAATCCATGCCATCGTGTTCAGCCACAGCTGAATATTTGGATTATTTTTTTAATTTTTATTTTTCACTTTGGCTGGAGAAAAGCATCCCTATTGTAAGACTGAATTTGACTTATCTCACAGCTGGATTCACTCCCTTGTCAAAGTGTGATGCTAAGTTGAAACAAAATTCTGTTCAGTCTGCAATTAACAGAGCTACACTGATTTACATCAGCCACTGCTTTAGCCCTATAGATCTGCTATCATAATTGAAAATCTTTGTTCAAATACATCAGACATAGAAAAACTTTTAAGGATTAGGTTACATCTGCTTTGTTCACTCTGAGAAATAATTTAGTGCCAAACACAGTCATTGAAATGGACATTGGCCAAGAACAACAGTAGGAATTGGAAACCCCACACAGAAAACTCTTCAACATGTTCTCTTTGATTTCAGTCCTAC
This sequence comes from Acanthisitta chloris, assembly GCF_000695815.1. Lineage (NCBI taxonomy): Eukaryota > Metazoa > Chordata > Aves > Passeriformes > Acanthisittidae > Acanthisitta > Acanthisitta chloris. The sequence goes on from NW_008661176.1 coordinate 203,329, forward strand.
CTTCTCTCTCCCACAGCAATTGCAGTAAATGCATCATAATGGTGAATTAATGACACAGATTAAAATCATAGAATCATAGAATCAACCAGGTTGGAAGAGACCTCCAAGATCATCGAGTCCAACCCTACTGTGGTCACTAGACCATGGCACATCCAGTCTCATCTTGAAAACTTCCAGGGATGGTGAATCCACCACCTCCCTGGGCAGCACATTCCAATGCCTGAGCACTCTCTCCCTAAAAAATCTCTTCCTAATATCCAACCTAAACCTCCCCTGGCAAACCTGCATGTATAACTCCAGTATGAAATATTCCCAGTCATTCCTAATGAGGATGTGAAAGTTAACCAAGCACAAATCTCCATATAGAACTATCAAATTCATGCCCAGCACCTCAGAGTCAAACATTCATCCAAGCAAGTATCTTCAGCAAACTAACAGCTACAAGACACCTGTCTGCAAAGCACTGTCTCCTCAACCAAGAGCATTCTGCATGTTAAAATTCAAACTGAAAAAAAAAAAAAGTCTAATAGAGAGCTGTCTGTTAAGGGCAGTTCTCCAGGTATATTGTGATGCTGACTGATTAACATCCTGCAGGCCTGATTGCTCTGCCACCACAGTGTTCTATTCTCCTCAAGAGGCATCACTGATGCTCATTAGAACTGTGCAGACATCACAGCAGTGCTCAGCACGAGCAGGCCATGAGGGGAGCAGGGTCACACTCATAACTGCACACAAAGAACAAACATCTCCATAACTATTCCCCTCAGATAACCCTCTCTAAGTCCACAGGCTGTCCAGATTCCTGGGGGGAATTGCAAATGCAGAACTGATATCCCAAGAGTTCTTGTCTGTTATGGAAATGGCCACATTTAGAACTTTAGAATTGTTGCCCTGACGTATCTTGCTGAGGGTGCTGTGAAAAATTAGTGTCATGAGTGCTAAAATAATCATAATCAACGTGATTGAAAATTACTGTCATGAATGTCGAAACAATCAGATCCATAACGTGCAGCACCAGATTTACTAGCTACTCCAGGCCACATATCAAGTTTGTCAAGTGATATTTCTGGTGGCTGAATGGCAGCTGTGATTCAATGCAATCACCCCTCGACGCTCTCATTAGCTGAATGGCTGATACAAATGGTGTGAACTGTGGCATCTCACAGAACTCTGTTAGGTAAACAAAATCAGCAAAGGTCAGAGAAACATCAAAGCAAATTAAACAGGATGTGTACAATCCTTTTTACTTGGTAATAAATCTTAATATTTTTTTTTTGTTTCTGGCGAGGCAATATCCTTTAAGAGAACTGCTCAGGAAATTAAAACAAAAAGATAAATTACCTGACAAATTTTTCAGTGTAAAACTCTCAAGTATCAAATCAGTTATTCAGTTGGATTATACAGAATCCTGAGTTCCAGATGTGCAATACCTTCCTCCCTGCACTGGATCCCTTTGGAAGGTGAGCCAGGCTTGAGACAGAAGAGGCTGTGGTGTATTCCATGAAGGTTCCAGTAACTCTGGAACCAGGATGCAGAGAACATTCAGAGCACCTTGCCCTGCAGTAAGGACACAAGCAGCTTGCACACATCTAGACCCAAAACCAAAAGATTAGATATTAGGAAGAAATTCTTCCCTGTGAGGGTGGTGAGGCACTGGCACAGATTACCCAGAGAAGCTGTGAATGCCCCAGCCCTGGAATTGTTCAAGGCCAGATTGGATTTGGCCTAGTGGAAGGTGTCTCTGCCCATGACAGGAGGGTTGAAATGAGATGATCTTTAAGGTCTCGTCTCTTCCAACCCATTCTACATTGAGTATATAAGCACATTAAGAGAATCAAGTCTTTGAGCTGAGATCTACATGACTCTGTTATCCAGTAGACCAACAAAACAAAACTTCTAAATGCAAGCGGATATGTTCCCCCTAAAGTCACAAAAGGGAAGGGAGGTCTTAATTCATGTGAATAAGCAATTGAAATAGCATAAACAATTCCATTTAAGCCTCAAGTTATTGAGTATATAAGCACATTAAGAGAATCAAGTCTTTGAGCTGAGATCTACATGACTCTGTTATCCAGTAGACCAACAAAACAAAACTTCTAAATGCAAGCGGATATGTTCCCCCTAAAGTCACAAAAGGGAAGGGAGGTCTTAATTCATGTGAATAAGCAATTGAAATAGCATAAACAATTCCATTTAAGCCTCAAGTTAATTATGGCACTGTAGCTGTCAAAAATTCATCTGAAGCACTTGTTGCCTAAATTGAAGATTGGACATCCAAATTGAAATGTCATTTTTATTAGTCTGTGACACTTAGAGCAATAGCCTCTCCTCTTCTAGTAGGCTATACCCATTAACTCCCATTAGTGCTAATGGAGTTATGCACATACATCACATGCACATACATCACTAAGCACCTTTGTAACACTCCTAACGTCACATTAGATAACAGCTGTTTTACTGCAGTATGGGAGGAAAGATTCCAGGTGAGGCTGGTCAGGGCCATTAAGACCTATATTGGTGCTCTCAGTGTCCTGACATCTGGGGCAAAATAGAATTTTTAAACAGATGCTGCAAAGAGACTTAAATCCAGAGATGCAAAGCAAAAGGGATCATATCCCAAATTTTGCCCAAATTATATATATTATTTCAGATTTTTTGCCACCTTTCCTAAGGACATGTTCTTCCTCCAGGCCTGTGGCTGGGATTCTGTCTGTACCAACTCTTTTGGGGACAGTCTGTATAACCTCCAAGCCACCTCAGCTGTGATAGACAATTATAGTTATCGGTCCAGGCATACTTGCATTTCCAATTTCAGCATAATTATCCCCATAACCCCCTGTAAAAGTGCAGAAATATAATCATTCTGGTTCTACTGATGGGCAGTTCATGCTTAGAGAATTAGCTGAATTGCCTATGGTAATTTAGGAAATATGTTGCAGAGTCAAGCCTAGAACTAGGGTTATATATGAGCCCTAACATTGTACCAGCCTTGCTCTTGGAAAAACAAAAATTTAGCCTCTCTTAGGCACTCTTCATGTCCCAGTATCACTCCTTTTTCTGTGTGGCAGCATGGAAGCTAAGAAACTCTGTGGCTTTTTTTAATTGACAGGCAGCTGAGAAATGAAAGGCTCACGAAATGCTTTTTAGATTTTCCCTTTCATGTGTGCTTGCTAGAACAACTAGACATTCTTTTTTTCTCTGTTATTTGTATTTCAGAATCACCACCCTTGTGCTTACCTTGCTTTTTTAAAAACTTGAAATTTATGTTGTAAACAATTACAGAAACTGAAGTGCTAGAAATATTCATTAGCAACAAGGAAAACTTGATCCAAAGAACCTTCTGGCTTCAGCAGGTTTTACTGTTCCTATTCATGGTATGGAACTTCAGCTGAAAGGACAATACTGGAGATCAGGCAACAAATGAACTTTTTGAAATATATGTAATAATGGGTTTCAGGACATCATTGCATCTGTCATTATATTGCATGTTAGACACAGACCTGTTAATTAAACTGGATTGATGTTAGGAATTTTAGCTGAAGCCTAGTGCTATAAAACTCCAATGTACTCTTTGGTTCTGTTCTGCTCTTGGATGCATGGATACAATCATGCTAGAGATACATGAAGAGAATGATAGTGTTTACTTCATGATCAGTTTAAATGACTTAGTTTTGAGGTGCACAGGAAACTTGAGGTTGTTTTTGAGTGATCTGAACCAAATCTTTACTCTGCAGCTGAACAATCTGAAAACAACCATCTCTGACATCAGCAGCACAGGCTATTCTGCCTTAGGTTGTGCACAAACAGGATGTCACATCTCAGAAGACCAAGCTCACAGAGGGACATTATAACAAACCCCACAATGATACTTGTGTTTATTAAACTCTGTGCCTTTTGTTACAATCCCATAATGCCTGACATTATTGATTTGGCATT
>NW_008661176.1:207278-208286 GCF_000695815.1 Acanthisitta chloris
TTGAGTTGAATCTTTTCAGCTGAAGAGAAGTGTGACTAATTGCCATCTTCAAATAGCTCTTGCACTGAATTAATTCTTGCACTTAGATACCATGTTTTATTAATGTTGGGATCCAATCTCCCAGAAAGGCAATGTGTAGTAAGAGTGACAACATTTGCCAGTGATTGCAATATCAGCTCCTGACAGCTCTGGGGCACTTCTCATATATCAGTTTAGGTAACCTAGTAAACTGTGTGGAGTTCCAAGCAGTTCTATGCACACTGCAGTATTCACCTTAGTCATCTCAGTTCCTCTTGTGCAGAGAACAGATGGCAATGGAAACTGATTTCTAGTAGTTATGTATAATCCCTGTAAGTGGTTGTCAGAATTTTCTGTGGTTGCTATGTTCTGTAGATAAACCAAATGGTAATTTTGGAGAGACTTTTATAAATGCCACTGTAGAATGCTTTCACCTCTGGAGAAGATCAGCAAGGCTGCTACAAAATTAGAATGGAAGAAAGCCACTGACTAAGCTTCAAGGTTGCATCATTTTGGGGACATAAGTGGGAGGTGGAAGGGATCATTTATGTATGACAAGAAAACCTGCCTTTAACACAAGGGTTACTGGGTCAGAACCTCTTATCCCTGTTTCCAGTTGGTTTGAAAACTCAAGTGCTTGGATTGCAGTTTAGTCTGTGCTGTTTTGTGGGGATACATAATACAGTATTGCTGCAGAATGCAAGTCAGGTAAGAGAACAATTTTAAAGGAAAACAATAGAAAATTAACAGTGATTGTCATTCTTAGCACAACCTCAATGTGTTATATAGAGTCCTTTAAAGCACATACTCTGCTCTGTAAATGAGAATGACATTAGGGTGACTGAGGACATGTATAACCTTATCACCCTCTGCAACTCCCTGACAGGAGGTTGAAGTCAGGTGGGGGTTGGTCTCTTCTCCCAGGCAACCAGCAGCAGGACAAGAAGGCACAGACTCAAGCTCTGCCAGGGGAGGGTTAGGTTGGATATT
>NW_008661176.1:208298-210239 GCF_000695815.1 Acanthisitta chloris
GAGTGCTCAGGCATTGGGATGTGCTGCCCAGGGAGGTGGTGGATTCACCATCCCTGGAGGTTTTCAAGCTGAGACTGGATGTGGCACTTAGTGCCATGGTCTAGTGACCATAATAGGGCTGGACTTGATGATCTTTGAGGTCTCATCCAACCTGGTTGATTCTATGATTCTATGTGAACTCCATTCTGATGGGAAGCTCAGAAGTGTCTATAATGCACAGGACAGGTCAGTGAGAAGGGAGAGAGAGCACCACAAAACATTCCAGTTTTGTGTGTAGTACTGCAAGAGTTGCATTATTAATGCTCCTACCTGTTAGACCTTTGGAGTGCCCTGCCTTTCATCCAGGCTTTTACAACATGTGATGACATTGCTAAAACAGCCTGACTGAGAAAAAATCAGCAGCTTGCCATGCAAGCAGGTTAGCAAATCATTTTAGGGTTGAAAGAAGCTTTTATATTAATGAAATGGGTTTGTATTACAAACCTAATCTGGATAACCTGCTTAATTCCTTGTCAACTTAATTCATGAATTTATATTAGGAATTCCCAAAGGTCTGGAACACTTGCCTGAAATTTTAATTCCTTTCAAAATCATACATCTCAATTTATTCAGAAATTTAAAAAATACAGTGTACCCAATAGCCCTTAAACAAATAGAACTGGAAAATAAATATATTCTAAAAATTTTTTATGTATTTTCCTATTGAAGCTCATTGTAAATATTAAATAGATTGCATTACCCTACAATTTAGTTAAACGGATTTATGTTACTTAGCAATTCACATGTAGATTTTTTTTTCTAATGGAATTTGAAAACATAGATAATCCTCACAACATGTTCATGAAAGCTGTTTAAGTCTCATAATGTTCTTAAAAGAGAGTGTAGAATGTTTTTCTCTTTCAACAGAAATGTCCCTGGAGGTGTTTAAGGAAAGACTGGATGTAGCACTCAGTGCCATGATTGATGTGCTGTTGGGTCATGGGTTGGACCTGATGATCTCAGAGATCTTTTCCACTCATAATGATTCAGTGATTTTGGGAATGGCAAGCAAACCTGGGAATCAGCAGAAGATACAGAATAAGGCCTACATTATTTATAACTCCCAAATCCCCCAGTCATTCCAGCTGTGCACCTCTAGTACAGCATTAGCTTACCTCAAACCCTTTCTGCTTTCCCAGAATTGGGAATACAGCTGTGAGATTCAACACACCTTCAGCTACAGCCATGGTGAATTCAAAATCACCTACAGTTAATTTTTCTGCCCAATGCATTGGAAAGGTTTTCAAAGGGACAACATCGATCCCCTCAATTCCCTCAGAAAAAAAATGTACTTTGGCATACTCAAAAGGATCTTCCTTTATTTGGAAAGTTAATAATTCCAGGGCTATACCATTCCACTGTGGGTTTATGGTTTTTAGCCGTGAGGCAAAGTTGTCCTGCACCACTAAGGCTATCACAGCTTGCAAATGCAACTTTTATTTTGCTCTTGCTCTGCTGCCGATACAGATAATAATACTTCACTAGTTTTTCTCAGCCAGCACCAGCAGAGAGCTGGCTCATCTAAACCAACCTGGAATTGTATCCAATTTGGCTGCCAGGCTGGATTTTTCATAGTGTAACACAGGGCAGTCAAAGACTAATTTTTGCCATGGAGTTCTATTTCCTTCCAGTTGTCTCTTGCACCTGTACATCACTATATCATGTGGATTTCTGCTCAAAGCATCACACACCAGTTCACCTTCATACTTCCTGGGATCCTGTTGCATTTTCAGGTGTAAACCACCTAAGGCTGTACTGCTGGCAATGACATCCACAAGGTTTATGCCAGATTTGGCCATGAGAAGGTTGAGGTAACCAGCCCATTTATACTGTGCAAGACCTCAGAAAAACTACTCTTTCAAGTGTAAGAACCAGGAATAACCCACAGACTGGGGTGACACA
>NW_008661176.1:210265-217466 GCF_000695815.1 Acanthisitta chloris
AGTCAATGGAAATCCTTAGACTGGATACACTCTGTCAGTAAAATTCCAAGAGAATTTGATTCCTCCTTGTCAAGCAGAGTTCCTACTCGATTTCTCATCTGGCTGAACACTGGCAGCAGCTCCAATAAGACACCACAATATTTTTCAATCCTCCTTTTATCATTTCTAATGGCAAGTGCCAGCAGTGTATAAACATTTGCTATATCACACTTTCCTCTATCTGAAGATGAAAGGAGTATATCAAAGCTGGAGGTGAGGGTTGTTGCTGGGTTTTCTTTATAACAGCACTCAATAAATCACCAAAATTGCCAACACAGAACTCCTAAGGATTATTTGCAAATATTATACTTTGTCGCATATGTTTAGACAATCACTTTGTGGCTCCAGGTTAGATAAGCAATGGGAGGCAAAGAAGATGCTTTGCTGATGATCAGTTTGCACAACCTCTTTGATTCATTTTCAAGCAGATGAAGATCTGGCCCCACACTCTTCACAGTGTTTTTGAGAAGAGCCAGACTGAACTACAGATTGTCCTGATAGTGCCACTCTTTTACCATGCTTAGGTGCCCAAATGTCCTTTCTATATTCATTGGCTTCCTCAGATACATGAAAACTATTATCCCTATATCAAAGCCAAGGCGTGACACAATCCAGGTGTGATTTTCCCATGAATTAGCTGTTTCAGACAGCAAGTTTACCAGTCCATGCTTTGTGCAATGTATTTGGTTTACCAGACATATAAATGCTTTATTCCAGCAGTGACAAAAACAAAGCAATTGCTCTGCCACATCCTTTGTTTCATTTCATACCCTCTCTGCTCTGCAGCATCTCAAACTTCCTCACTGCTCCCCATGCTCCTGTGCTTGATTCTGACTTTTATTCAGAATTACTGAGTCATTCACAGTGACTTTGCACCCAAATTAATTACAGATAGGCTGACTCTCTGTTGAACCCATGCCTATGGCCCTTCTGAGTTTTCCAAAAGGTCCTTCCCAGATATATTATTACAGATATCAACTCTGCATGTCTTCTCAGGGCAAGAAAGATGAATTTTAAGAAGAAGTAGGTATCAATTTCCCATTTCTTAAATGGGGTTTGCAGATTTATCCACAAAACTAACCCTCCATTCCTTTGGGAGCACTAAGAAATCCTTCAAGAAAAGTTGAGGCAAGTTGAAGCAAAAGGTTCCATAAAATTAAATGGTATTTTGGTATTCAGTTCTGCCTCCTCTACTGGGATTTGTGACCAGCTAAAAAAATCATCTGGCAAAAATCTTTCACTCCATTTACATGTTATTTTAACATTAGCTGAAGCTTCTTTCACAATCAGAAACCCTTTTACATATTGTTTTCCCACTGTCTCAGGAGACACAAGTTTGCAAATTGGTGCAATCTATAAAATTTGAACTATAGGAAATAAGTAGTTGATGATGCTAAATGTTATGACTTTAATTGAACTTTCTAGGAGGCAGATGATTCCACTTTACAAAATTGGTTTCCCAGGACACTTTGGTCTAAAAATAGTCCACATATTATATTCAATTTGCTTGTCAGACATTTAATTCATCATGGAGTTTCACAGCAAAAACATTCTAATGGGTACAACCTCTTCCACTTCTGGTACAACCTGTCTGTCACATACTTGGATACATTCTCTTAAAGTAGAGAACATAGAAATAATCTGCAGATTTCACTACGTAGTCACAGGAGAGAACTGACTTTTCTTTTGGTGAGGTAAAATCCATTAATGCATTTTCAGAATACATAAACTCACTTTCATGGAGTCAAAGATTCCATGCACTAAATAATATAGTATAAGATAGTATTGTCATTAGAGCAAGACATAAATATTTCACTAAATCTGCACCTTTCACCCAACTCACAACAATTTTAACTTTCTCAGATCCAAGATGAAATTTCTAGCCCAAACAGACACAGTCAGGAGTAAAAGCTCAAGTAAGGATAGAAGTTTAATAGAGGGGAGATGAAGATTTTAGCTTTATTTATGTGACATTAATCAGAGGGATGGAGTAAAATCCCCTCTCATCCCACTCCCCATGGCTGGTCAGTAACTGCACAGTTATTCTGGGATTTGTCTCTGTTATGTGTTACAGAAGTAGCCTAAATATGAAAAAAACCCAAGCCAACATATGCTGTTCACTTTAATTGTGATGACATCTTTAAGCTCTTCTGAGAAAGGCAAATGACTTGAGAATGGTGAGTGGCTTATAATAGCCTCTTACTTTGTGCATAGATAATGAGATTTCCTTTTGTATGAAAGAAGGGGCACAGAACTGATAGAGCCAGTTCAGCCTGGGATTTGGAAAATATCTCTAATGTCATCAGGAATAGTGCTCAGTCCCTTGGCAGACAGACATGTGCTACAGAAGGTAGTGACATTTAAAGAAAGGGGAGTTTTTTTAACTGTAATTTATATTTCTGTACCTTAGCAGTAAAAATGTCAAAGATATAGAGATTGGAATAAGTCAAATACTGTAAGGCAGGTACTAGATCCTTTCTGGAGAAAAAAAGAGGTCCCTTAGTATATGTGAAACTTCTGAAGAGTTCCTGCTCTATGTAAGAATTTCAAGGGAATTTATCCATGATTTGTAATAAGATGATAGTAATATTTAGAAAGGACATTTTTTAGTACCTCAGTGTCTGGAATCCTTGACCCAGGAATGAAGGAAACAGCTTTCTGGGAAATACTTTAATAGCTCCAGGGAGACCTAAGAACCCTCAGTGTCTCCAAAGGAAATTCCACAGTCATGCAGAACCAGACCCTAAGCAGACTGAGGTATCAAGACAGAATTGTAGTGTTGATCACTGATGACTTTGTCTTCCCCATTCTATATTTTGTCCCTCGAATTCTTTCCCTTCTATTTTCTACTCCCTGAAAGTATTGTGAAGTATTGTTCCATTATCCATATATTTCAATAGAAAATATCTTTGTTTGGTTGGGGCTTATTTTGTATCATTGTGGCAGGTTGAGAGCTCTTCTCAAAGATAAACTGATTAGGTTTAGCAGATTTTAAGGGAAATATGCACCACAACAATTTTTATCTCCAAGCCTCTAATACACTAACACCAACCTGGCACTAAAATACTTTCATCTAAATCCAAACCATCAGGATATCAGGCAGGTAATGATATACAGACACTGGGATGCAGATGTGTGTCAAATAATTCCTTAATTACAAAGCCATAGCTCTAGCAGTAATTTGCTGCACTATAAAATGACATAGCCTGTAATATGGAAAAGCAGCTCAATATACAGATTACAGATATTTGTGCTGCCTTTGCAGCAAACCATTCCTGATTCTTACTCAAGTGGAATGGAAATAATTAAAGGCATGGCACCAACATGCAGGAATTGCCTTTCCCAGAGCACAAAGTGGGCTGTTTAAATCTGACAAGGTTTTTGCCTTCCTTTTCCCCTGTCCCACTCCAGTCTCCACACACAGTCATATAACATAGTTAGACAAATTGCTTCAAAGCAGCTTTTTCTTTTTTTTTTTTTCTTGTTTGCGAGTGTGAATTTATGAGAGGACTAAGATGTACCACAGGCAGGAATTGCCTTTCCCAGAGCACAAAGTGGGCTGTTTAAATCTGACAAGGTTTTTGCCTTCCTTTTCCCCTGTCCCACTCCAGTCTCCACACACAGTCATATAACATAGTTAGACAAATTGCTTCAAAGCAGCTTTTTCTTTTTTTTTTTTTCTTGTTTGCGAGTGTGAATTTATGAGAGGACTAAGATGTACCACAGAGCAGAAGCTAAACTAACAGGCTACTTATGCACATGCTTTATCAGCATCACCCCTGGGAGATTTCCTGCTTCTAAGCTATTGTGCAAACAGCCTTTGTTTCATAGCAGCAGAAATCTCTTTTGTCAACATTAGCATTTTGTGGTTGGATTTATTACAGGTCTTGAAAATAATAATCATGTTTCCCTTCTTTAATGACACCTACTCATGACATAACTTTTTCCATTGAATCTTACTGCAGCAAAGGGTTTTCTCATTCCTCAGATGGGGAAACTGAGGCACAGTGACATTATCACAGCCACCCATGAGCACAGAGCCCTGATTTTCTCAGCAGTGATCTTATGCTCCAGCAAGCAACCAGAGTGGATCAAGTTTAGTTCCCTCAATACAAGCAGCAGCTCCTCACAGCTCTCAGTTGTTAGACATCCAATTTGTCCTGTCAAGAATTGTTATTAATTGATCACACTTCCCTTCCTTAATCCCCATGTTCACATCAAGCAGTAACTTAGTCCACAAAAATCCCTCTGCTCACATAGTGCAGGGTAAGGTAATCAGAACATAACCTCTACACTTGAGTCTTTGACCACAGTAAATAAATCTCCCTACCTCACTGGTGTTTACCCTTTCAAATTCCAAATTATTTTCTCTGGGAATGAATGTTAACAGGCCATGGCCAATACCTACTAATAGTTTTTCCTTCATTTTCCAATATATACCACAAAAACAGTGGAGCTCTTTACCACTCATGGTGTAATTTTCTTTCCTTCCATTTTCTGGTTTGTAACTTCAGCCTCCTGTAAATCACATTAAAGGACTTGCTTTCTAATAGTTTTTTTATTGACTAATATATTTTATTTGGCACCTGTTACCTTGGTGGAAATTTCTTCTTCCAGTAATTTACTGGATGTGACATAGTCCTCCAAGCACTAGTCAAAGGGAACCAACACAGTTAAACAGATTTACTCAATGCTCCTTGGGCTTGGGGTTTTAAAAAAAAAAAGAGCATGTTCCTGTTGAAAAAAACCCCTCAGCATCCTCAGTTTTGCAAAGAGAGGACTTGCCACCCTGTGTACTTGCACAAAGCAGCTGGCACGATGGATTATCTTACACAAGTCATGCTGTGCCCATTTATCTATATAAAATATGAAATAACTCTTATCTAATACAGAAGTGTTTAGTGAGGCTTAATGAGCTGCTAGGATGTTTATTACAGAGATTTCTGAGAGCCAAATGGCATAATGTTGCTTTATATATGAAAGATGATTAAAACATCTTGTGAAGTTTCAATTGGGAAGGAAAAAGAGTTCCAGCTATGAAACCACATGTGCTATTACACTCTAAAGGCCTTGCTACAATGCCTGGATTTCTGCACAATACTTGGTTCATTCTAGAACAATGTTTCCTTATCACCACAGTTAGCAGTAATAAAGATTTAAGCACCCCAGGCCCTTTTGTATGTTATCTTGTGCTAACATACACAGCCATGTGCAAGACAGATGTGTCAGAACTGTCCTCCTTCTCCATCTATGTGAAACAAGATTTTAGGTAACTGTTCCATTATGCTCTGAAACATCTAAAGACTTCCAAATAGTCCCATAAATAGTTGGCTTTTGGTGCTGTCAAGTAAGAAAGAAAAAATACCACAATCAAAGCAAAAAAAAAAAAAAAATTCCTCCAATTAAGATAAAACTGTGACTAGAGAGAAGTTTCCTAACTTTTTGCCTGGCCACTGTTCCCTTCCAACTAATGTTGCAGCATGTAAAAGACATTTTATATGTCTTCTCTGAGTGTTTCCTTAAGTCTAACTTTCTATGTCTCTGTCTCAAAGCAAGTGTCAAAGAACAGTCTTCATTTTCTTCATGAGCAGGGAGAACTATGATCGTTTGAAAGAAATGGAAAGAGTTGGAGAGAGATATATATATATATATAACCAGAATTTCCAACTAATGTTGCAGCATGTAAAAGACATTTTATATGTCTTCTCTGAGTGTTTCCTTAAGTCTAACTTTCTATGTCTCTGTCTCAAAGCAAGTGTCAAAGAACAGTCTTCATTTTCTTCATGAGCAGGGAGAACTATGATCGTTTGAAAGAAATGGAAAGAGTTGGAGAGAGATATATATATATATATAACCAGAATTTTGGAGAACCTAGTTTTAAAGAAATGGAAAGAGTTGGAGATATATATATATATATATAACCAGAATTTTTATGTGGAGAACCTCCCTAAGAAGTCACTGTGACATGAAGGACATGCAACATTAAACTATTGCCTTGGGTAAGAAATGAAGTTTCCATATCCAGAATCCCAAGTCCTGATCTGGGGTTTGATTTTGCTAAACAGCAGCTGATTCTTCTATTCTTTATTTTGCAAATGTTGGTGACATAAAGAGGCTTCATAATTATAGCACAACTTGTTTCTTTAATTGAAGATCAGTTACTTTCACAAATCCTTGGAAAACATAATTATTCCTATCACTTATTCCTGTTTTGAATCAGTAAATACTCCTGAAAATAAAAATCCAGTTTTCTCACAGTTCCCACAGTGCTGTGACACTTTAAAAATGACAGTCACCATCTACAAAAATTATAGGAACTTCCCTGAAAATGTGTAGAAAACTTCCTTTCTCTTATCCTGCTCCAGCTGACTGTGATATACTTTTCTATCTAGAAGAGGAAATTGCTTTAAATCAAATAAATTATTAGTGCCATTCTTCATGACTTTGAATTGTGCAGGTTTCAGTGCCACACTGACTGATGGACAATAACAACCTGCTTAGCAAGCAGAAATACCACAACAAAAGCCTTTTATGTAAGAGAAATTAATGACAGTATTTACCTTTCAGCATTTCATTGGCAGGAGAAGCATCACTGCATGGCTTAGCAAAGCTTGTAGGTTTAGGGTAGGAACAAGCAGAATTTGGCAATATTGAGGATTGCTCCAGGTCTTTCTCCAAAGCTACCTAACCAGCTGAACTTCTGAATGTGTAAAATCAGATCAGATCTCTTATAAGGCACATTGTAATAAATACAATGGAAATGGGAAACCTGGTGGCTAAGACAAAAATACTGTCTCCTCCAGCACAGGCTGAGATTTTTATTGTTGTCCTGATCATGATCTGTGAAGTCAAGAATGGCAAGTGGAAATAAAGGGAGAAAAATGAGCTCATGAAAAAAAGAGACTTTTATTACATCCACGCAGGAATGTTATTAAAGTGAAAGAAACCTGAGGGAACAAGAGCTTTGAGCTATGATATTCTTTTCTGTAGAGCTGATGAAAAGAGACTATGAAAGGTCAAACAATTCTAATTCTCCTCCCTGAAGTTAGTCATTCTTCCTGTTGTCAATGTTCCTCTGCAGCCTGCTTAGCAAAGGGAAGATTGCACCAGTTCATGGCTGCAGCAAGCAAGAGAGAATTAAACAGAGGAACAGATGCATTCC
>NW_008661176.1:217626-225091 GCF_000695815.1 Acanthisitta chloris
TACCAACCCTCCCAAACTTCGTACAACACTCAAGAAGGTTTAGGAAAAGGAACAAAGCACATGACTAAGAAATAAAATGTGGAATCCCAGCTCAGGGAGAATCCCTGGGGAGTGACCACCTTCACTTCAGCACAGTGAGAATTTCACCCAAAGCATCAATTCTCACATAAAGAAACAAATAGACTTTAAGGTGTGATTTCCAGGATTTTGTGATGACCTAAATCAGCAGGTACAAAGGGTTAAAAATAAATATTTAGGTAGTAAAGGAAGAAATGTGTATAAATGTTTTTAATGAGCTGTATGTCTCCTGCAGATTAAATGTGCATGAGAATTTAACATTTCAATGTCACAGGTATGTGACTGAATTTCCTTTCTGTGGTTCATGAAATTGTGGCTATGAGGTTGGAGAAGAAAACACAATCTTACTTCCTTTCTATATTCATGATAATATTTGCCATAATAATATAGTTTTGTTCCAGTGACAGGAATGTTGGTGTTTTTCCATTTCCCCAGTGCATTTCCATTTTCACACTTCCCCATCTAATATTAAAGATATTGAAAACAGTGCCAAAATATTCAACAACATTGAAAAAGCAGAGGAGAAATAAAATTATAGTCACAGATTTTGTTTCACTCTTTTTTTTCCTAAATTAATAAATATTTCATTTTCTTATGTAGAAAACTAGCAATATATGAATGAACTGTCACTCCCAAATATGAAAATCTGACAAGATGAACTTAAAAATATGGTTTAGCAAGTAGACTATCTTGAAAATTAAACCACAAGAAAGAAAAAACTATTAGATTTTGTCACATGATCCTACCATTAAAATGTCTCCAGAGTGAAAGATTTAACAAATAAATTCAGGTCACCCTGCCAAGGAAAACACAAGGAGGTTGGAACTCAGGGGTACTGACTCGAGATAGAGGTGTGGCAAATCCATACTCCTAATCAGGATTCAGGGTATTTTCTTCCCTTTCCTATTCCAAAACTCACATTGTTATCTCTGCTGCTATATAGCAAAGACCATAGTGACACTTGCTGGTGCAGCAAGGAGTCTGAAACAAAAAGCAAAAGGAAGCAGAGAAAACTGCAGTTGGTTTTTTTATTCATATCTTCCCTTGGGGATAAATGCTCTGAGGATTCTGTTTGCTGCTTGGCAGATCAAGAGATGTACAACACATAGAGGCAATTATTCTTCTCCTGATCTACCAGTTTAAGCACTGAAACAGCAACCTTGGCTATCAGAGGAGCAGTGAGCCACTTTGCTAAACTTCTTTGAGTCAATATTCCCTTATTTCCCCTTTTCTAAAGATATCTGAAGAAGAAAAGTACTCCAAGATATACTTACCCTTTGCCCTTTACCTCTCTTACTTGTCTCTTACTGTACTCCTTAAATGCCCCTGGGTGGTAATAACTGTCCTTTCAATGGAAAAGGGTTGTAAAAGTGTCTCTTCTCCTGGGGGTGGATTTATGGAGTGCTCAGTACTACTCGTGGTCCTGCACAGCTTTCAGAAGATCAGTGCATGGCACCAATTCTGCAAGGAGAGCCACAGCCTCGGGATGTCCTTCCAGCCATGGGAGCTGGAGCAGTGTCTGATACTCCCTGTCTCAGCATGTTCTCCACTGCAAAGGGCACTTTGGTCTTTAGTCACTCAATGCCTACCTTAGCACAAACTACTGCTGTGTCCTGAGCACAGGGTGCAACAATCTCTCTGGTAATTTTGCTTTGCCTTTCTACAACTCACCCACTGTTCAATATCCATCCCTGGAGTAACTAAGAATCTGCTGCTCTTCTATATGAGATCATCCCTCTCTTTTCAAGCTTCTATGCATATTAAATAAGATCCTTTAGGAGAGAGGATGGAGAGTTTCTTTGGAAGGAAAATATGTGGTTTTGAAGCTCATTGAAGTCAGCATGTGTGTGCCAAACAACAGCAAATCCCTGAATGATTTGCACTGATGGAGAGGTCTGTCAGGTATGATCTCTCTGCCAGCTCTGTGGTCACTCAACTCAAAGTTTGTGGTACTCCAAAGGAATCTAGTACACTAAAAAAATTCCAGCTAGAACAAATGGCAGGATGCAATGGACTCAGGTCATTGCAGCTGCAGCACAAATGTTCCCAAACAAAGCCAAGAGCCCCTGGCATGAACAATGTTCCCATTTGTAGCAGAAAAAGATTTCAAAGTACAACAAGACTTTGGACTCAATGATCTTTGAGGTCTCTTCCAACCCAATTGATTCTATGATTCTAAGACACCACATCAAAAGA
The DNA here is from genome assembly GCF_000695815.1 of Acanthisitta chloris. Classification (NCBI taxonomy): domain Eukaryota; kingdom Metazoa; phylum Chordata; class Aves; order Passeriformes; family Acanthisittidae; genus Acanthisitta; species Acanthisitta chloris. The sequence goes on from NW_008661176.1 coordinate 219,901, forward strand.
TTAGATATTGCAAAGAAATTAGTAATTTGGAAGTGGGCTATGATCAGAAGCTGTAGAATCCCTAGTGGTATTCTTTCAAAGGTATTTAGAGGGAAAAAATATGTAATGATTAAATCTTCTATCAATGAACTAGAAAAAGAGAAAATAATTATAGGGGACTACAGGGGTCAAAAATATAATATTCAAGGCTACTAGAATAGGGGGGAAAAAGAGCTGATGGAGGTTCTGGTATTATCCATTTTTTTAAACCCACTTGACCTGCAAGTGAATATGCAATTAAAAAAACTCCAACTTTGGGACTATTAAAATATTTCAGCTGGGAAAAGTCCAATAGGAGGAGCAAGTATTAGCCCTAAAGTCCTCTGAAAGAGAAACATAGGATGGGAGACTTAAATAGCTGCACACAAGAGAAAATGATGCTCCACCAGAAAAAAACAGGCTGCAGATATTGTCATTTTTCTTCTGGCAAAAGCATAAAATAAAGAAATCCTGAGCTGCTGCTTGGGTGATACTTCAGAAATGCAAGTGGAGACCCCATAGAATTTCTCAAGTTGCCGTCAACTCATTCAGAAGAAATACAACTTAGCAAAAGCCATCAACACAACAAGCTTCCATTTAACCACTCCAGTGTTTTGTTCTCACTACTTTGAACAGAATCCCAAGGAGGGTCTCTGTTTGCTGTGGTTCAGGATGGCTGATCTTGACTAAACAATCTAAACAATCAAGCCTGGATAGACACAAGATTGAGTCAAGCCTTAAGGCACAGGTGCCCTTGCATGCAGCACTCCAGTCTGACAACCACACACTGGAAATTTTCTTCTCCCAAGTCTCAAACAGCAGCCCTGACTTATCCATGAACACCCATTTGTAAAACAAAAAAAAAGTGTTTCTTGCACCTTTTAAGGCCTAAAGCACTTACATCCTAGATCTTAGAGGCATATACTTGTGCTTTGAAGCACAATTTGTATTTTTTAAGTATCATATGGTGTTGTATGGGCAAGTGTTAGAGGCAAGCTACCTATATCCACTCTCCTTGGTCTCTAAATTTCACACAATTGGCACAAGAACCAGAGGCTTAAAGATGGCACCAGCTAAAAACAGGCACCACAGGGAACCCTGCAGTTGCTGGAGTAGGATCTGCTTGTTCCCCTGCATGATGCTGTGGGGCTGCTGAGCTGTGACATTCTGTGACATTCATGATTGAGCAATAGGACATGTAACAGGAGATGAAAATGCCTCTCTCTTTCACAGGGCCAGATCCTTCACTTTTAGAATGAAATGCTTAAAAATAAAGAAGAGAAAGCAGCCTTATAACTCACCAGGAGGAGACTGCCTCTCCTTGCTCCCCCTCTCCCTGCTGCAGATGAGATCTGTCACCACTGCCCTTGTCCAGAACGAGACACTCAAGAAGGTACCTGAAGCCTGGAATATGTAGAAACCTATGAGAGCAAGAAATTAAAGAACAGAATGAGGCAGAAGGGCTTTTTCTTTCCATATGGGACATACAGGATAAAGGGAATCTTTTTCTCTATAATTGTGTCTTTATTTCCATCCATGATCCCACCAAAAATCCTGAAGCCCAAAGCCTTAGGATGGATACAGTCCATGGTACTTGTCTACTTGTCATAGTCTGAAACACAAACTTCTAGCAAAACCAGAAAAGGAATCTTTCCTTGCAAAATACTTATGAGAAAGACAAACACTGATCTTGAGATTACATATTAGGAAATTAAGACCAAATTATGTTCTCAATATAATGACGTTGAGGCTGCACAGAAGATGAATAGAGGTGAATTTGATGTTAAGAGTTTCAGTAATTTGCTCGAGGTCACAATGCAGTTCTCTGTCTGCCCTGAGATTAGAAGCCAGGAGCTATTAAATTCTTTCTCTTGTTCTCAGACTGCTGGACTAGGGATAAAGCTCCCTGCAGGGAGGAATATTTAAAAAAAAAAAGAAGAATGAAGAAGTCTTATTCGCTCAGTACAAGCCCTAGAGTAAGACTACACATGTAATATCACCACTGCTTCCCTGTCCCTCATGTATTCTCCTTGACCTCCTCTGTCTGACAGAAGTACTGACAAAATCCCAAGAACCATCTGGCCAAAACTGAGGGTTATTGCACTGACAGAAGTACTGACAAATTCCCAAGAGCCATCTGGCCAAAACTGAGGGTTATTGCTTCTGGGGCTTGGGAGAAGAGGACTTAAGAGTGGCTCTACAGCCCTAAATGTGAGAAATAACTTCCCCTCCTACACCTAAGACATTCTAGTGAGTTGTCCCTATTACTAGATGGTGTTAGATCCACTGAGAGCTTGGCAAAGGCAATAGCAAAAAAAAAGATTGTTCTCTCCAGTTATTAGATGAAACCTAGAAAACAGGCAACCAAATCCTGAAGTGCACAATAGCAATAGGAGGCAGAAGACTGGGACACATATCAGTCTAGTCCTTTTATTATTACATTTTGCTGTTTACACTTCAGAGGAAATCCCTGTAGGATTTTCCCAGCCTTTGACTTCATCATGATTCGTTATTATAATGTTCTTCTTCATGAAAAGAACATGCTAGCATAGAATTTTCATCCCCTTTTTTGAAAAGCTTTTGAGGAGTTCCATGGACATCAGGAAAGAACTCAGTGTCACCTAATTCCCCCAGGATAACTACTTGTCCTTAGTGGTTAGATGCTTTGTAGTGAGATGGACACCTCAAATGCAGCCCAAGGGAAGGAAGAGTCAACACTAAATCCCACCTGGAGCTGTATCTTTACTCCATACAGCCCAGAAACACCAAGGAAATTACAAAGCAATGACTATCACAGGGAATAGCACCAGTTTTTAAATAACTGGTCATGTTTAAATGGATTAAGAGTCCAATATTTCTTATCATACTGAAACTCTACCTTAACATGAAACCTTTCAGAATAAGAATAAGTTTTTTGCTATATTTGAGCAATTCTTACCTAACCACAGTGCAGATTTGCCCAATATACTACAGTGCAGCATAAAAAGTATTGATTATTCACTCAGTTTTCTCATAGTTATATCCCCCAATGCTTAAATGCTGCAGCTGCAAATGATAGATATATAAAAGCATTAAAACATAAATACAAATAAAACCTGAGATTAAATCAGCTAAAGTAAGGTGGGAACACAAACCTACATGTTCCAGGGCTAAGGTGATCAATGACTGTGAATGGGAGGAGGTTTTAATCAGGCTGTAACACTAAATATCTTTATACACCTTTCAACACCTGACATTCATTACCACAACCCCTCTTAGTACAGCATCTGATTACTCTGCTGCTCTTCTTGGTCAGATTTACACAGACCTAAAGAGAGATGTTGTACCAGATCCTCTGCTGCTGGAATGAGCATTCAGTGACACCTGTAGTTTGCCTCTTTTCAAACAGATTTGGATCTGTCCTGTTGTAAATGAGTTGAGTGATTTCACTTTCTCCTCTCAGCAGTTTGGTTGCTATTGGAAATCAGACTACATAGACTCATGATTTGTTTGGTATGTTAATGCTCAGGGTCCTACACAACAGCCATAATTTTTCCCTTCAAAAAAGCTTTCTCCAAAATTATTAGACTCATGTGTATTCATTAAATAAGCCAATGATCAAGCTAATGTTATTATTAGCTTTTAACCAAGCAAACACAGTCCAAATAAAACTGGGATTTACAATGGTATGATCACATTGCCTCTCACCTGGTCATTTACTCTGCCATAAAAAGACAATAAAAACCACTGCCTGTGCTTGGAGTATGTCTGCCTTCCTAATAAAATCTTGGCCTCAGTTCTTTGGGTTATTTTGATTTTGCTGACAAATGAGGAACAGCTGATCAACAAATGCATTGCTCTTTTTCCAGCACACCTTTTATTTTTTTTCTCTTATACCATAATGATTGAGAACAGAACACCCAAAATCTGTCAAAATAAAATTTCTTTGGAATGAAGCCACAAAAAAAAAGATTAAATGAAATTGTCACTGCAAATTAATTAATACAAAGCAGCAATTGGTAGGAGGAATAAATAGTCAGACCTAAAAATACCAGTGCAATAGCCTGCTGAGAAGCTATTTTTAGTCCTACTTTTAACAAGAATACCTCAGTATGTTTAATAATAGCAAATTGGATCTCCAGGGCAAGATATTGAGAAAAATTGTTTACAGCAAGCACTTGCAGATCTCAAAAATTTACCTTAACAGATTTTAAAGTTGTTATGAAGCTTTTGTTGGCTTTTTAAAGAAATGGCTTTAAAATATTTTTCCATTATATGCTTTCATTATTTGTTATAACAAGTGAGGTTTCTATGTAACCCAAAATCATTACAGCATAGGCAATTTCAAAGCCTGAGTCTCCATGAAAGCCAGTTTTCTGGAATGGGAGCGTGAAACAAGCAAACACAAAAAAATTGTTCCTCGTGTAAGGAAAAGAATGTATTTTGAAATTAATTCAGAGTTCAATTAAAAAAATCTTTCATCTTTCTTTTGTAATAAATAGCTCCTTATGGCCGAGTAGATGGCAAGAATTAAATCTGCTGAGCTTCTTTTCAAAATCTATATCCAATTCTTGAAAATCTATATCCAATTCTAAATACGTTAGAGCACTGGAGCCTTGTCCTGGCTTAAGCAGACAGAGGGCATAGTCTCATCTGCTGAGGTAGAAGAGCTTTTAGCTTTCTCTTTTTGGCAATTGGATGAAGCTGGATATACTTTCAAGGCTCTTAATATATCCCTTTGCAGTAGATAACAAACCCCAAATTGTATGCAGCACAATTCACTCTGCTGCAAGGACTGTGTGTTTATGCCCCATGAGAACTTTCAAAATGGAATGAAAAAACATCTCTAGGCACATCAGGACACATATGTATTCTTCCACTTGTATCCCAAGCTGACAGGACAGAATCCAGGCAAGGTTTGCCACTCCAACTCACTGGGACTGGAGAGACTAAACCCAAGGCTTTGTTGTTTTGTTGCACCCCTGGGTTGGTTTCACTGGTGGGGAAGTGTGGACATGTGTGCTGGTTTGAGCTGGAGTAGAGTTAACTTTCTTCATAGAGGCTAGTATGAGGCTATGTTTGGGTTTTGTGCAGAACACAGAGTTGATAATGCAGAGATGTTTTTGTTGTTGCTGAGCAGAGCTCACACAGAGTCAAGGCCTTTGCTGCTTTCCGTACTGCCACACTGGCAAGG
>NW_008661176.1:225198-229357 GCF_000695815.1 Acanthisitta chloris
GGAAGAAGGAGGAAGGGGGGACATCTGGAGTGATGGCATCTGTCTTCCCAAGGAACCGTTACGTGTGATGGTCCCTGCTCTCCTGGAGATGACTGAACACCTCCTGTCTTCTGGAAGCAGTGAATTATTTACTTGTTTTGCTTTGCTTGTGTGTGCAGCTTTTGCTTTGTCTATTAAACTGTCTTTATCTCAACCCATGAGTTTTTGTAGCTTTTATCCTTCTAATTCACTCCCCCATCCCATTGGTGGGGGAGTGAGTGAGAGGCTGCTGGTTCTTGGCTGCTGCTGGGGTTAAACCACGACAACATGACCCTGCACAGATCTGTCTCACAGCCTCCTCACTCCTCAGCAAGGCTGCAGAGAGGAGAAGCTTCCTTCACTTTGCCTACAGAAACAGAGAAACAAGAAAAGGGATAATTTGGGGGCTAACTGTGCCAGCTGTGCAGGTTGTGCTTCACCATCCTGGCTGAGCTCACACCCTCAGCCTCTCAGCACTGCTCCTCAGCCTGGAGCTGCACAAACATCACTCTGCAGCTTCCAGGCCAGAGCTGACACTCCTATCTGCACCTCTTGAGCATCAAAGGGGTGATTTTGCTGCCACAACCTCATCTGAATTCACTTGGAAGATGTCACATACCATTCAGGGAAGTGCTGGATTGTGTTGCTCCCAGAAAGAACACTATTTTTTAAAACAAGCTTCATGCAGTCTAAATATATGTGTACTCAAGTGTGTGCACAAGTACTGGAAGATAAATGGATTTGCACTGGCTGTAGTTACAAATATTCATTCAAATGAAACAGCCTTGTTTATTCTCAGCTATGAATTCAGCCTTCTCCTGGCTTAGAAATCTTGTGCAGCCCAGTCCTAATTACTGTATGCTTAACATTCACAGCAATTTCTTAGAGAGTTTGGATATTGTATGAATTCTTGCCACACTTTCTATCACATCCCTATGCAAATTGTTCCTTGAAGAATGTGTTCCTTTTTTTCTGTCTCAGAATGCTTGGTTAAAATTTCTGTTTTGTCTGATTAAAAGAGAAGAAAAGAAAAACAGCTCTGGGCAGAAATTTCTGAGTAGTCATTTGCCAGGAGTTCTGGAACTGAGGGGTTCAAAGACAATGGATTAGGAGATGGACAAATTGAATGAAATAACTTAATATTTGCAATATGTAGCTAAACACCACTTAAATCTGATTGACATCCTGTGAATTCTGGGGGTTTTAGGCTGCTGTATTTTAATAACAGATATTAGGAGTATACTCCCATGAAAAAATATTTTCTTCTCACCACTCACCCTCGTGTGTCAGAATCAGTGGTTAATCCTTTTGGGATTTGAGGGCAAATCCTGCTTTTACTATAAGGTCTATGGGCATTTTCTAAAAAAAGATTCACTGACCACATATAAGAGGGAAGGTTAGTGAAAAATAGAGTAGAATGGGACTGGATGAAGGAAGAAACAGAGACCCAGAGGTTGTGAGATTCCTGCTAGCTACTTAACTCACTGCACAGTCCTTGAGGGCTGCTCCATTCCACAGGATAAAACTTCCCAGAAGAGCTCTGCAGTCTCTTCCCACTACTCCATTCTGCAAACTGCAACACCAGTGTGAAGCACTGGGTCATTTCTGAACTGGTTTTTAGCTCCAGCAGCTGCCACTATGTTGAACTGTTATGTGGGAATAAGTTCAATGTCCTTTGTGCTGGAGATGCAGTGCCTGCTTGGAAAAGGGATCTGTGTAAAAGATGGGAAGATCCAGAGAGGAAATGGTATACTTAATAAAAGTTTTGGATGTGTCATTTTTGCTTACCAAAGAAAATTGGACAGAAAGAAAAAAACAAACTGGCTGCTTAATGGATTGTTCAAATGCTCATTAGCATCAAGCAGATTTATTTGAACAGATAATTATCCCCATATTGTGCTTTCATCACTGGACTTGTTTATGTTAAACTGTCAAGCAGCCGTTTTCGAATTTTACTCCTCGATGTGTTGAAGTTCCTTTTATGGTTAGAAAAACAAAGAGGGATTTAATTTTTTTTTCCCCCTCAGCTTCATTTTAACCCTATTTGAAGTCTTCCATGAGGCTTTTAAGTCTCCAGGAGCATTGAGTCATTTTCATTTCAGATGTGATGAAGCACTGGATGTATAGATCTTCCCAGGAGAAGCACAGTGCTAGTCAAACCTCTGTTCTCCTTTAATTCATTCATTCCATTAGCTGGAAGACACTTGTGTGTGTGCACACAAGAGAGAAGGTGCAGATTACAAGTTCTACTTGCAGAAGCTGGTTTTGAAGCTGACAGTCCCTCAACATCCACTTAGGCTCTTGCCATCAGTATGTTTAGCAAATCGCTCGATTTGCAGTTGCAAGTGATTAGAGCTCTATGTAAGATAGCAAATTGCTGTGTCTAATCAAAACAAGCCAACCCATGCCTTTAGGCTATTCCTAATGCATTTAGCTGTTGCTAAAGGAAGCACTTTGGCAATATATGTGCCCTTTTCATTTTCTCTGGCTGTCAGTCACCTTTCCATTCCACATACTGCTCATCCACAGTGAAAGGCAAATCTTGTAGAAATTTGTGTTTTCTTCAGTGATGTAAAGCTTATGACAATATTCAATATTTGATGTTTAGCTATATGAGCTCTTTAAAAATGGAATAATTATTTATTCATTGCTTTCCCATCCTTTTACCTCCCACAGCAAACAGCAGAAATTCTTTAAAGGCATCTCCCAGGAAAATTTGCAAGTATTCCTATAGAGAGGCACTACAAAAGAAACACCAAAACCCAAATCTTTTCATAATGCCTGGAGAGGAAAATAATCCTAAATTAAGCCAAAATTTCCCAGTTTGCCACTTCTCTAACTTCAGCTATAGGTACTCCTATAGAATTTGTAAACATGGAGAGCTATGGCTACTTGGTAAATGGCAATTTTGGTCTATAACTCCTAGTCAATAAGAAGTAGAGAACTATATCTGCTTATGTATTTCATGCAAGTCAGCCTGAGAATTTAATAGCAGACCAGATAAAAGATGTTGACCAAACTTTGCCCATCAAGCATGGAAAAAGGACAAGTTCCTGTGTGCTCCCTGTCCTTTATCCTTATAAAACCCCTATTAAGCATTTTCCAGTAAAACTCTTCAATCCTTCTACTTTTTGGACAGTTGTCCTGGTGAATCTTAGCATCTCTGTAGCAGTTCAGCATTGAGGCTTTTACATCCTCTCTATTGTTTGCACCTTACCTTAATGATAAACACTTTTTATTTTAGAACAGAAATCAAATCCTGTAGAGGAAATATGCAAAGCCACAGTAGCATTTTGTAAAGGAGCACATGGAGATTGGCATTTTATCATTTTGTAGCCTCAGCAAGAAATCTTTAGAGCTGTGAGAGATGGCAGTGGCTGCTGGCCCCAGTGCAATTAGTGTTGGCAACATAGCCACACACAAAGTTTGGCCTGTTGCATGGGGATGGAACTTCAGCTCTGCTCAAAGGTCAACCACAGGAAGTTGTTGTCCTCAAGGGAAATAAATCAGGTGCTTTAACTCTGTGGAGGAGACTAACTTGCTTTATTAACTGTTGTTTTTGAGACTGCACAGGCAAGGCTTGAAAAATGAAGTGAGGATGGCGTCTGTGTTTTGCATTATAATTCAATTTAGCAGTACCACACACACACACACACACACAAAGCTTTATTGCTAATGGATGCACCAAGCAGACCTGACTGCTCTACATCAACAGCAAAACAAAGAACTACACATCAGCAGTAGGCTATCATTAGCAGTAATGTTATTCCAGAGCGTGGTGTATCTGTCAGGCAAATGTAACTGCATCTGACATCCACCATAGCTCCATTTGCCTGGCTGAAATGATATGTTTCAAATTGAGGAACATCTGTTCTGGGCATGTGATGAATCATCTTCAACTCTATTTCCTATTTCCTGCTATCCTGAGAGATCAGACAGTGGAAAGAAGTTACATAACATTATGATCGTGTTGTTTTTCAGTCCTTTTGAAATTTTAGATTTTTCTTTCTGATCTATGGCTCATTTCATGTTGGTTTTTTTTTTTTTTTTAAATAAAGTTCCCAGAGAGAGGATGTTTCCATTTCTAGAATAGGAAAAAGTTGAAATCAAAACTTATGCTATGGACAGTCTTTATTTCCTG
>NW_008661176.1:229382-230598 GCF_000695815.1 Acanthisitta chloris
CCAAGATAACAGTTCTAGAGAGGTACAATTCCTTCTGCCAGTGTCCTCTTCAGCAGATAAATTGTCTCACAGAATGTACTAGAATTGTTGCTGCTTGCAGGAGTGTTGGAGAGTAAGGAAGAAACAAGGTTAAATATAAATTCATATAAAACTAAAAAAGCACAGTGTGAGAACTTTGGTCATAGAGGGATTTGGCAGTGAAAAATAAGACCCTTTGATTGAAATGTAAAATTTCACACATCAAAACCAGGATTAATATTCAGGCAATGGGACCTGACAGCATATCATCACAGCACATGTAGCAAATTTAATGTAGCACTAGTGTGCATGTCTTCTGCATTTAAAATGAAAATCAGGAGCTATTGGGAAGAATGAGGTTGTTTGAAATGTGCTGGATGGGGAGGAGTAATATGAACACCTTCATGCATGAGGAAGCACAATTTGCCAGCACTCTGAAGGAGATCACTATGTATTTAGCCTGTACACCTGCTGATATAAAAATTCCTGTTTCCCAGTGGATAGTATTTATTGTATCCCAGTGCTGTGCAGTGTGACAAACACAGCAGATCTCATGAGCAGCCACAGGTGGCTCAAGTGCTTTGCATGGTGGTTTTAAAAGGATGGTGCACACAATGTCTTCACAGCCCTAAAACAATAAAAGCATTCAGACTCCTGTTGTCCTAGTAGAAGGGAACCAATTCTGCAGCTTTTGGAATTCACTTTGGTTTCTGGACATACTACATTATTCTGAATCACACCAGGGGACTCAGAGCCAGGAGATTCTGGCTAAACAGAAAGGGCTCAGTAAACTTCAGATCCAAACACAGATCCCAGTTTCCTTTAGATTCATTGGAATCTGAAGGCAGGAATTTCATTTGGGCTCCTGGGCTATCACTCCAGTGAAGAAGAATTGTGCCCCTGATGAGTACAAAGCAGACTATTGTTGGCAGAATATTCAGCTCCCAAACCCAAATGCATCACAGCTGACCATGACATTCCTCCAAAAGCAAAGTGCCGTATCAGCAGGGCAGCAGAGGCAGGAAGAGCATCCACACCAGCACCATCTGCTGTCTCTCGGTGATTTTATCGTTATGGTAAGTGTTGCAGATAAAGAAGTTATCACACAGAAATTAACACAGTATGAAACAGTCGTGTCCTGTCATTCCCACTACTCCATCCCAGCTCTCACAATGAACAAATGAGGCCATTTGTCTCT
>NW_008661176.1:230628-239372 GCF_000695815.1 Acanthisitta chloris
TTCAAGATTTGCTTTGCTTTCAAAAGGAGGCTGACTTTTTTTTTTTTTTTTTTTTTGCCTGCAATCAAACTTAGGCTGCATGAGAAAAATCAGGCAATTGTGAAATTGCCTGTGTAAATCAGTCTTGCTATGTTAAGTAGGTTTTTGGTCATCTATACCAGGTACACCTGGAAAAGTTGCCTGTCACCCACTCTCATGCTTGGCCATTTCCCAGAGGTACATCTTCAACACCTCAGTATATAAAGAAGTGTTTTCCTCAAAGGTTGCACATCTGAAATGCAGCAAATCTCAGTGAACTGAACATTAGAGAATGCTAAGGAAATAATTCTTCAGTTCCCAAGCAGAACAATGACCTTGGAAAAGAGAGTTCAGTACTTAATTCATCTGTCCTTGCTAGAGTTCTCTGCTTTATTAAGTGTGTGTAGTATCCTATCTAATGGGGACCTGTCTTTACATATATATGGACAACAACTTTATCTCTTTCTAAATGAGTGTCTCCTGTGACTGGACTCTCAGGGAATGCTATCCTTGAAATTAATCTTGAATGCTCTAATTAGAATGGTAGTGGTTACAGAATTCTCTAATGGCTACTTTGAAGAAACAATTACTGTCTTTATTATGATAACCCTCCAGATGAGATACTACAGTTGACAAAAGATTATTAAACAAGTTATTATTCAGTCATTGACTCACTCAGGCAGTAGTTCGTGCATGTAGTGCTGAAGGCCAACATGCAGCACTTCAAAGAGTTGTAATAGAGGGCCCAACTTTTGAATATTTTTTGGACAGTACAACGTTGTAATAGACTGCGTGGAGTTTTTTTTTAGTAAATCAATAGTAATTCCACTATAATTAGATTTTCATGATCTTCTTAGAATGTTCAAGGTATGATTAGCATACAGAATTGTAAACCTTTTCTTTCATTTATTTCATTCAGCTCAGAAATTAGCAGAGAAAGTCAGAATGCCCAGACAATGGGCATTATTTCCCAGAGCAAAGAATTGAGTTAATCCAATTTGTGTCTCCTTATAGCTGTAGTCATCGGTCAACCAGAAATGTGACTGTAGGATAAACAATGTCAAGTCTATGTTAAAGTCACAAAAAAAAAAAAAGATCAGAAGGAAAAAAATTAATCCTGACTCATCCCACTGAAAGCAGAGTGATTTGGGCTAAAATAATTTTGATTTCTACAACCCTTGGGTTGTATCCACTTGTAAAATATCTTGGCAAGAAAGACATTGCAGGAATGTAAAGATATTATCATAAGACTACCTATAACCACTTTGCTCAATTCTTCTCCCTAGAGATAACTGTTTGAATAAGAGAGGAGTCATTGAAATTTTGAATTAGTTTTGTGTATTATAACTTCACTGGATACTTCATTTTCCTCTCCTATGGATAACACAAAGGTTCTTTCTGAAAAGACAGTGCACCAAGTTTTCTAATCAGATTCTTATACCCTGGTGACTCTGCAGACCATTTTCTCACAGAATTGAGGCATGGGCTATGGAGCTCAAATAGAACAGGCTATTAAAAATGTTATCTGTATAGAAGCTTATAATAACAATACTAAAACAATACCATGATAGAGAAGAAGCCACTTGAAAAAAGATATACTAAGTCAGAGTCACTGCCACTCACAAAAATCTTCCAGTGAGTGTGACCTATAGAAGGAAGGTCTTGTATCAAGGCAAACAGCTGCATCTATAATGGTATAATTCAGTATATTTGACAACAGCTTTTAAAAAATCATGTAATAATGACTAAATCACTGATGATTGTTTTAGCTGATCTCAGATTGGCTGTATAATGATAATAGCCATACTTGGGATTCTCTAAATAGGTTACATACAAGCAAAGCCTCAAAGTATGCAAGTAATAACATAACAAGTCTAAAAAGTAATTTTCCACATTTTGATGTCCTTCAATGCTCTTTTCTTTCACTTGAGCCATGTGCTGTGTTGGCAAGTCTCCATCCAAGTGCTAGATGGTATCAACAGACTGCACTGGATTCTCAGAGAGAGGAGATGGAGAGAGCAGCTGCAGATTTCATCTGGCATTATCACAGCATTATCACATTTTGGCACTGTCAGGTTGCAGTTTAGTATGTGCTGCAGTCAGTGCTAAACTGGCAAGAACTCTGTTGATCCCCTGTAAGGTATGATGGTAGCACAAAGTGAGGGGGTATATCACCCAGAGTTCTTCAAAGTGCCACGGTTCATCTCCGTAGTCTGATAAAATAATTCCCCAGAGAGATTTCATTCCCTTCCAATAACATTATTTGCCTCTTTCTAGGTAAAGGTGTTTGTGAAATAACAATGTGGTGCCACTGAACACCCACATCCTTGCTATAGCCACTCACCCTTCCTTTGCCATCATCTAGTTTGGGGAGATGCTCAATAATAATCTTTTCACCTAAGTCTTAGTTACTTTTAAATACTCAGTGAGAGAGAAAAATCCCCATGAACAACGTTAAGTATCTTGGACAAATTAAATATATGTGCCCAACCATACTGACCTTACATCAGTGTTGGGGCATCACCAGCTCTTACTACTGAACTGGTTCTCATTCATAGAAGATCTGCTTTAAAATTCTCAGCACATTTTGGGCCATTACTATTAGAAAGCTTCACCACTGTTATTCAATGTTGTCCCTTCTCAAGGTTATGTCCTTACAGTGGTGTCAAGCTCAGGGTACTTAGTTTCCTAAGCAGAAATTTGGCAGCATGCCCTTGTGTAGCTGGGTAACAGTTCCTGGGTAACCATCAGGATTACTTCAATGTGTTTAACTGGAGTTTAGCTACTGAAGGAATTCTGCTAAAAGGCTAATTAAAAAGTTCCAAACCACACTTACTTAATAGCAAAATATTGTTTGTTCGCTAATTCAAAGAAATAAAGATTGCAGGCCCAGGTGTTAATGCAAAAAAAATAATGGTTTTCTTTTAGACGCAGTGTTCCCAGTCTAAACTTCCACACTGTATAATTTACATAAATCCAGATTAGTCTCTCTTGGGAGGAACAGCTACATTGCTTGCAGCACATTCTTTCTGTCTGTGAGTCTTCCCAGCCTGTCAGCTCCATAATTGACACATTCTGGGAAGCCTCTCTTGGCTCACCCAGAGCTCCCTCCTTTTTCCAGTTCTTTGAGGTTTTAGACTTCTTTGATCCCCCACTTAGCCTAGGGAAGAGGATCCACTCTAGCCTGGATGGAGCCAGCTCATTAGCTTTTCTCCAAGTGATGACCCACCATTATCATCCCAACTCCTTTGAAGCCACCTATCTGAAGCTATTCTTATCTGTGTCATTGTCTTACATTTCCTCTGGCTCCTTTAACAACCTCTTTAGAGTCAGCTTTGATTTAACTCTGTCCATGCCGGCAGGAAGGAATATTGACTTGAACAGGGAAACATTTAGAACAGGAAGGAGAAATGTATTCCCGAGGAGAAAAACGTGTTTTCTTTTTTTTTTTTCCCAACACCTGTTTCATCTTTCCCCTGTGATTATGAACTCAGATAGGTAAGTGGGAGTGCTTAATGATTTCCATTAGCTCTGCACTAACACAGATGAGTGCAGAGTAGACCAGAGTAAAACCCTTTTGTTTTATTTCCTCTGCACACATAGATGTGTGGTTAAATTTTGTGATCCCTGCTGAAATATTGTAGGCTTCTTATAAAGCCATCATCATATCTAAATCAGCAATTAGGAATTTTCCTCCAACCGTTCTGTTAAATCAGAAATTTGGCTGAACCCTTTTTGTGGATTCAGTTGTGAAGATTGTGTACAGTCCTTTCCTAGGCAACCTTCTCACACTGCAAACTCAAGCAGGTCAGCCAAACAGCCACAGAAAACACCTGCTTGACTCAGAAAGAACAAGGATAATGTCTGAGTTTTAAAAGATCTGAGCATCACCTGCCTTCTTGCCCTCCTTAAAATGAACTATAAAACTCCCAACAACTTACATCCTTACTTAAAATGAACTATTAAACTCCCAACAACTCCATGGAAGAAAGTTTAAGAAAATGATATTCTGAAAACATAATCCAAAATCTCTAAGCAACTACAGCAATTTGCAATGTTGCCCTTAGGTGTGAAGAAGGCATCAGTGTACCTATAGCAAGACATAATATTTTATCACTGTTGCTCTTCTAGATAATTTAATTGCTAAAAAACATGAACTATTTTCACAGATTCAGTCTGATTTAACATAAATGTGAGTTAGATTGTCTGTAAACATTTTGTAAGTGTAGGTTATTGGTGTAAAAAGTGAAAAAGTCGTGGGTAGGCAGTGCTCCTGTCTGATGAAGTCTGAGCCAGAGCACTGTGGTAGTTTTGTAGTGAGTTGCTTTGTGGCAGAAGTTTAAATGAACAATGCCTAGTGATGAAGAATAACTTCACAAAGAGTCAAACATTTATTCTCCCACAAGTGAAATTCACTTGAGGTTTGGGAGAAAGTACAAAAGGGCTAAATCTCTCCTGCATTGAGACTAGTGTTATTACTCAAACAATAAATGAAAAAGGTATTCAGTCATCTCTACCCATTGTCAATTTTCAGATTTTCTTGTGAGAGCTACTCAGTTCATATTTCAGACAAAGAGATTTAAGTATTTCTGTTGTTCTGGTCTTACATTTGCCAGAGTTGCCTTTTACAGTTTGCTGTGGCTTTTTTGGTTATGGGACTCAGGATTTTATTTGCAAGGTTTTTTCCCAGTGCCTTCACCAAATTCAGGATCAATTCTGGGAATTTTATATATCCTGTTATTCCTCTGCTTTTACTGCCCATTGAGGCTCATTGACTTTTTATGGCTGCCACTGTGAAAAATTAATTATTCACTAATTATTTTACGAGTGGGTCTGACTATGTTGCACCATAATGTTAAGACATTCCATCAAGAGTGGAACATGGCACGAACTGATTTAACATGCTCCTGCTCTGATGAATGTGTCCTTCCCTGTCCATCAGGCTGGGACAGGAGGCTGAGTGAATGGCAAATTACTGTCATCAGCATGGAGGGTAGTCAGGAAGAAAATGGCTTTCTGATTTCACTAATTCACTTTTCACTACAGTTGTAGTTTATCACACCATCTTCTTTCTGACATGTTTTCTTCCCTCTATGGATTAAGCACATTTGTTATGCAACAACTGTCTGAAACTTCCACAGTGGCTGAGTTCAAGATTCAAGACTCTCTCTGGGGCAAGGTAAATATGACAGAATATTGACTTTCCACGGGGAATATCTCCAGAAGAATGTCTCTTTTATAGAGAGAAAAACCTCACTTCAGGAAAAAAGGAACGTATTTCACTGTCTAAGGAGAGGGAATTTACCATGATTTAACCAGAAAACTATGTCAATTGTATAGGACACTCCTAACCCATCCTGGGCCTCTCCAAAACAACATAACTACTCTGCAAGCTTTTCTTCCCCAAAACAGCTTTTTTTTCTCTCTCTGGTGTTCTCCCTATATCCATCTGACAACTCTTCTCATCAGGACTTCTGTCTAATGTAATATCTTTGTTTGAAGATTGCATCAGAAATCCATGAGGGATTAGCAAATCACAGGGCCAAACATGCTTATAGTGTGTGAACAAAATATCTCATTCATTTCACTAGGCACCTAAGTAACTTCTGGAGTATTCTGCCCATTTTGGGCCAAATGTGAACTTTTTTTACAGGACTAATTTCAATTTTCAGGGAATATCTGCAGATAACTTTACATTAACAGTATATAAATACATTCCTGGGTCCACCAGCTGATATAAGCCAAGATTTTTCACAGATTTCTGTGGTCCATGGCTGGAAGGGAAGAGTGCTAGAATAACTTAAACACGACATTCAGTTATTTCACTTGATACCTGATAAGAATATACTTAACTGTTGTCATGGTGGTTGTTATATAAGGCCCTGCAGAAAAGAAACTAGAACACAAGCCATACAACCATTTCTAAAGTGCAAACATTTAAATAGCAGCTTCTGTTTAGTTTGTAGTGTTTTCTCACCTTCTCACTTCACCTACAGTTCTCCCACACTTAATTAGCTCCTTCCAACTGGAAACCATATCACGTCATACTCAATGCATGGTCTGGTCTCTATCAGATGTTCTACCTCCAGCTCTACCTCCAGTGAATCTATACTTGTTTTAATTATGGATAATACTGTTGCAGTGATAGAAGAATGTAGAGTCCCTAGCAAACACACTAGAATTTTAAACACAAGGCCAGAAATACACAGGATCCCTGGATTTAAATGACTAAAGGCTTCAGTGAAATGCCAAGGGGAATGAAATCATGTTTGCAACTTACTTACAACTATCTTCTTCACTGTTTTCTCCAATGTGTTAATGGCTCAAGCAATTTAATTTACATACAGAAGTACAAAGTGCAAAGCAGTTTCCTTTGAACACCTGTAGTCCTTTTTCTGGATGTATTAGGGTATATTGCAAGTGCTTCAAATGAAGATATATGAGGACTGTACTAGTAAGAGTTCATTAAATTCTTTTACTAAAAACCAAACAATCGTGTTTAACTTGAAGGTTTTCATCTTCAAAGAGATCCTGCTTTCATCTTCTAAGTCTCTAAAGCAGTCTGTGGGAGAAAAGGCTCAAGTAATGCACCTTTCTTTTTCTTTAACTTGAAGGACAGTAAAAATCCTTCCAGAGAAAGCTTCTTTCCCTTCATTCTTTCTTCTACAGAAAGAATATGCATATTCCATCACACTTCCTTCTTAAATCCTTTCACACCTACCAGGACATGTCTGTACTCCAACAACATGTGGTCTACTATCTAAAAAACACCATGTCTAACTGATTTCCCTAATTAAAAAAAAACCTTCCCAAATTAAATAGACACTGGTCTGAGAACTGGTGATGCCCAAGCAGTTCACACTTAGAATTCTATTTCCAGTATTCTTCACACAAACTCATTTTGTGGAAAAAGCAAAGCTGCTTCCATCCACAACCTGTGTAGACACGAGGAAAGAACCAGAATTTTTGAGACACTACATGATGTCCCTCCCAGGCTGCTCTGTATCTGTGGACAACATTAACTGTCCAAGACAGTACAAGAAAGTGATATTGATCACAAATAACTGAATGCTGATGCAAGGGTGAAAAATTTTAGGCCCCACAGGAGGTAAATCTATTGCTGTTGAATTCCTAAGAGCTGGAAGTCTCACTTCCCTGGACAGGTTTGACTATCTCAGGGCTCTTACCCAAAGGATGTAAATAAAACAGCTAGGTCACAAATATTTTATTTTATTCTTTACAGTTGCTAGCACAGAATTTATAGATCTTGCTTGTGATAAAACTCAGTCCCTATAGTCCATTCACTGAGATCACTGCATTACCCCTAGAACAGTAGTAGAGGATGTTGCTGTTGGACTGAACTGAGTCTCCACTAACTGATAGACAGGTGAAAAATTTGAAAAAGGCTCATGCACCTCTCCATCAGCCTTTCTTTTTATTAAAATGACATTAAGTCACAGTAAACAAAAAAAGCCCAAGAGTCAGTGGTTCTCTAAAGTGTAACACTAGCAGTTGCATCGTTACCATCAGACACCTCACACCCCATTTCTTTGGAAAGCAGGAACAGAGAAAACTGTAGGAACAGAGAGTGAGTTTTCCAACTTGACCTGTTGCTTAAAATTCAATTACAAGAAATTTTGAAACAATCTGAGCCCATTCTTTTTGTTTGATCTTTTAATCTATTCATATTTGCAAGTAGACAAACTAATTTCAAGATAAACTAATTGAGAAAAGCTTTAAATCTCATGTCAAGTGTCTGAAGATTTCAGGAGATGGCCCTGGAAAATGGTATTGGTCTATTAATAAATAGCAAGGACACTTCTTTTTCCCCAGCTCTGTTAAATGCTGCCATTAACTGGAAGTGTATTATTTTGCAGTCAGAAAGGTGTTAACCTTTTAGTTGTGTGGGAACAAGAATAAATCCATCCTATTCTAACATGGTTTATCAGGTAATGATGATACTTTCATAAATAACAATGAGCTCTTTATTCAAGAGTACATAAAACATAACTAGAATTTTGTTTAATGACTCATAACAGTAATTCCTGATTTTGCTGCTTGCTTTTTTTTTTTGGTAATTCCCTGACCTATTGTCCCTGGTATCCATAAGATACTTATGTGTAATCCTTAAAAAGTGAGATTTATCATCACGTCTTTGAAGTACAAAGGATCACAAGCCTCTTTCCTGATGGCTAAGATATATTTTTCAAGTCAGTGCACAAGTTTGAAGGGTTTCTTTTCTTGTTCACATACCCCCAATGTCATTGTACTCTGCACACCAGTGCATTGAGCAGTGCTCCTCAGCTGTAGGACTGGAGCAGAAGGCAAGAGAGATCTTTCAGCTTGTACTTTCAGTGGTTTCCTGAGCTTGTGAGCTCTCAGTATGCTGTGAACTCAAGAATTCTGTGCTCAGAGGCATCGATGGCAGTGACATCTCAGACATTATCCAAGTCTTTGGCAATTACTGCATTAGAAAATGAGATGTCTTTCCTACAGTGACTAGAAACTTCATGTAAAACCAGTGCTGCAATATCTCTAAAGCATTTCTTAGCACAAAATCACTTGCAGAAAGGCTTCCAGAGATAGTACAGAGGTCAGCAATGTTTTCTGTCTACATGGAATTATCAGTTTTCCAGGATACTGATTCATGGGCCACTTAGTACAATGAAAGAAAATATTCTTTCACTGTGATGAACTTTGGGCAAACACTGCTGAGCTAGAAAGAG
>NW_008661176.1:239382-254875 GCF_000695815.1 Acanthisitta chloris
TTGGAAAAATTTAGGAACTGACAAGAAAGGCACCAGGCTGCAAAAGCAAGACCTGAAGGAAGAGTATGTTTGTTTGCTTCATCTGGAAGAGATCCTCCTGATTCCAGAAGAGCTGACACATTGCTAAAAGCCCAGAGGAATATTTCTGCCAAACATGCTGCTACACCCGTGTAAAGTTGTCAACTCCACACACCAGCTTCCCATGCCCAGTATCAAAACTGGGAGAAAGGCACCAGGCTGCAAAAGCAAGACCTGAAGGAAGAGTATGTTTGTTTGCTTCATCTGGAAGAGATCCTCCTGATTCCAGAAGAGCTGACACATTGCTAAAAGCCCAGAGGAATATTTCTGCCAAACATGCTGCTACACCCGTGTAAAGTTGTCAACTCCACACACCAGCTTCCCATGCCCAGTATCAAAACTGGGAAAGGAAGGGAACAGCAATGTTCCCAGGCAAGCAAAGGGCTATTTCTGGGTATTTGTCCTCCACAAGGCAATAACAGCTTCACCTTCTGAAAAAATGGGAAAGTTTGGTCATACTGGTTTTACCAGTCCTAGTTTCTCTAGAGACTGGGAGAGGAATCCACCCCAATTAGTGCTGCTCTTGCTAGTGGAAGACACAAGGGAAGAAAATGAGTTAAATGGGCATTGAGAGTGATGTTTTGTTCTTATGCTATCTGATTGCTGAATTCTTCTGGCCTCTCTGCAGCTGTAGTTGTGCATAAAAGCAGCTAAGCTGCAGTGTTATGAGCAAAGGTTTAACAAATAATAGCCTGGAATCTATTTATTTCCATCTGCAAATTTATACATCTTGCTATTTAAATTTGCATAATGAAAAGTATATTAGAATCCAGATGCACATTGACTTAGATCCACAGTCACTCTATTAAAGGAATGGATTTTGATGCCTTAGTTACAGACCTGATCTACAGTGTTTGAAAGTCAGCAAAAAGTCTTCCATCTGTTAAGTGAACTCTGTCCTGACATTTTAGGGTTTTTCAGTCCTTATCAAACAAAAATCCACAATTCATTATTTGAAGACTTTAATTCAGCAATCACGACTTTTCTAAAAGTTCTGAGTAAACAATCTGTTATCCACTAGTGATGAGAGCAGCATACAAAAAGCCATTTCCAGTCCAAAACTAGTAAATAATAATTATCTCACATTCCCCAAGAACAACACAACATATTTTCAGTCCTCCATTCATCTTAATTTGGTTGTAGCATGAGGATCATAGCAAGGAAATTTGGGGAATCTGTGTTAAAAAAAACACTTCTGAAACCACAGATTTGGATCATTTTATTCTCTTTGCAAGTTTCCAGTTAAGACATGGAAGAAGAGTTTGTAACCTCCCTGGTAGTCACAAGATTTGTAAAATTCCAGTCTTGGGGCACAAGTCAGAAGTAGTTTCAGATGTAATATTTGATAAATTTGTTCAGCATGTTTGCACTGGTTTTTGTCAAAATCTTTTGGTGACATTTGAATTGTCCTGTGGTACTCCAAAAACCTTTTCCTTTTTCTGTCTTAGGGGTAAGATAGCACAAGATCACATTTTTTGTAACACAGTGTATATTCTGCATGAATGTAAAACATTACAAGCATTATTAGAGAAGCTGTTCCTCATTTAAATTGCCTCAGCCAGAAAATATTATTTGTTCAGCAAAGCAATGAATTTTAGTAGAATAAAACTGTATTTGCTCATCACTTTACTAAGGGCTGCTGTTTGCAACATGACAGAAAACAACAGCACATGGACTAATACAAGCCTCGGGTTGCTTCAAACAACCATCTGAGCATCAGGAAAGGAATGGAGCTTTTAAAAATGCCATTCTTTATGTGGAGCTGTACGACAGGGCCCTCTGCCGTGCGCAGCTCGGTAAGAATAGCAGGAAAACCTTCCTGCTAGTGCTGCCAGGGGAAGCTGAGGGATTGACAGATCAGGTTTGCCCTGGGGTTGAAAAACCTTTCTAGGAGCAAGTGGACATTATTTCCCACTCACTCTGGGCTCCTAACAGGGTCAGCCACATCCCCTAACCCTGTCAGGTGGCAAAGCCATCTGCTCTGATTTCTGTTTCATAAACTAAACTCTGCAGTGCCTTGAAAGAGAGACAACAGCCTTTTCAAGGGCCTGAGCTCTTTCCCCTTTTGTTGCTCTGTTTAAATAATATATATCTCTTTGGTCTTTTGGCAAGAATGCTTGACCTTGTAAATGTGACCATTCACAGTGCTCTGTCATGCTGGAATGTGCTTTTATAATACCCAAAGGTTTCTTTCTATTATCTAAGGCAAATGCTTGTTTATGAAAGTTGAAGTAAAATATTTGTATGATCAAAAGCAAAATGAACAGGCCCCTGGAATTCACAGGAAAAAGATCTATCCTAAGAGGAAACTTCTCTTGTTTCAGCTACTGTTCTGAGTCCAATTAGGACAGAAGAAAACATTTCTCTCACTTAACTCTGAAATTAGAAAAAGAACAGGAACTATGAAAAAACAAAAAGGCAATTAATATCCTAACTAATTTGCTCTCCTGTATTTGTGAACTGCTGATACACTGCTGCCAACAGTTATATTAGTCAATTATAATTGTTGCAAAAAAGGCTCTGGTGACCTTTCCTTGTGCCCTGGGGTTCAGTTCCACAGTCTGCTGAGGCAGAACCTGCTGTACCTGAAAGGTCCAGACCTGCTTCTTCTTCCCTTTTTCTCTGTTTTTGTCTTCTCATCTGCCTGCTCACAGTGCTCCCTTGCACTGGCTATGCTGCTCTTTTGGAATCTTCACTGAGTTGATTTAATTTGTCAGACAAGCAGAAAATTATTTGTGTTTTCTTTATCAGCTTTGTTTTTTTCCTGCTGCTCATGTGAACTGGATTGATTCAGTGAGGAGCCACTGACCACCAGCCTCAGTGGGAAGGAACCAGGAGGGACATTCAGTGAGCAGGTGGAGAAAAGCAGTGGAGCTGGTACAAAAATAGAGTGGAAAACAAAGCCATGAGGTATAAAAGTCTTGCTGTTCTGAAAGATGTGAGAAGACAGTGACTGTCACAGCTGCAAGGAGGAGTCAACCCTTCTGCTCCCTTTCCATCACTGACCCAGCCTGAGCTTTCCTCCTGCTGCAGCCACAGCAAGAACCAAAACCAAAGCAGGTGGCAGAGTTGGAGGCTTTGCTGCAACCCCAGCAAGCAGCAATCTGTTGCTAAAGACAGTTCCCTGTCCAGTGTAAACCTATAGCTTTCCTTTTCCACTTTAAAACATTGTTCTGTGTGGTTCCTGAGTAAATGCACACGAATTCTTCCTCTCTTTTGATACTCCTCCACCCAATTTTTCCCCAGTTAGAGCCAATTAAAAGTGTGACCTAGAAGAAAGTCCTTAACTACCATTGAGCCTGCATAGCTCCTCACTTTGAATTGCCATTAAGCTTGTTAATAAGGCACTGTAGGTAATGTTAACCTCAGTCAGAATGTCTTAAAAAGTGCAGGCACTTTTCACTATCAACAGTTAAGCTAAATAATTTCCTTCCTCTAGTATGGTTATTTTATGGGATTGGTGTTATTTATATTAAGCAGCTATGTAAATGCTCAGGCTACATACTGATAGCTTAATCAGAGGATTTTTTCCTCTTCTGTTAATATCAAATACATTAATTTGTTCACTGAAATACAGTTCTGATATTCCTAGCCCTTCAGATTCAATCTGAATTAATAAAACTCTTAACTTCATAACATGATTGAATTGTGGCCTTGAAACAACACATGCAGAATATTGGAATAACTCTCTCTAGTGCTGACAATTGCTAAGGCTGAGAAATGAAGCTGGAAGAAGATTAAAGGTAATCATAGTCTCTTCCACTGTTTCTTCATCTGAAATTTAGAACAAGTCCTAACTCCTAGAGTACCTACAAGCTTCATAACTCTGCAGTATCTAATAGGATAAGGAAAAACTACTTCCTATGAGTTTCACAAAGAAACTTCAGTCCAAGTTCTTTTCATTTGGTACCCAAATGGAACACTGAGATGCTGAAATGTATTTTGCAGCTTTCTTTTTAGCAACCCTTTCAAATGAACAGAGTTTTGGTAGCTAAGAATGGTGGACAAAGCTATAAACTGACAAGATCAATGTCTGGTTTGGTTTCCTCATGCAAGCAGTGAGCATAGAAAATTCAGCCAAATGAGATGTTTAAATCATTGTCACCCCTCAGAAGGGAAAAGCTCTGTAAGGTGTTGTGAATTAAATGAGACATATCTGCTGAGATTCTAGAAGATGGTGAACACTTCAGATGTGCTACTACTGTTCTTTTAGGTCAGGAGGTGAATTTTATAGATGTTTTGGAGAACAACATTGAGACTGCTACACTGCAAGAAGAAAGAAAGGGGCATAAAAAATATCTACTGGCTGTTCTGTCATGCAAAACCAGCCCACAGAACAGAGAAAGTCATGCACAGAAGATACAAGCATGTTATTTACAGAAAAGTTGCAAGTATGTGGTTGATTTTGCTTCCTCTGGATGAAAGTCACTGTGTTTTAGGTGAGAAAATGCAGTTGATATTTGGAATTAGAACAGTGATTGAGTGTTTTCAAAGTACAGCACAAACCTTGGCCGAATATTACAGAGAAGTCCAATTTGTACCCTGCTGATTGCAAGATTTTGCATCGCACTTGGCAGAATATTACAGAGAAGTCCAATTCCTACCCTGCTGATTGCAAGATTTTGCATCCAAGATTTATCAAAGGCAGTTTGTACCCTGTCTTGGACAGACAGTGTGTCAGCCTCGAGGTTCCAATGTAATATAATGATTTAATAATAAAAGCCTACTAAAATTATACATAATAACATAACACATAATACATGTTATTATGAATAAGAATATTACAGAGAAGTCCAATTCCTACCCTGCTGATTGCAAGATTTTGCATCCAAGATTTATCAAAGGCAGTTTGTACCCTGTCTTGGACAGACAGTGTGTCAGCCTCGAGGTTCCAATGTAATATAATGATTTAATAATAAAAGCCTACTAAAATTATACATAATAACATAACACATAATACATGTTATTATGAATACTACAGAAAAAAATGGCAGTCAAAATAAACTTTTAATTAAAATGTTTCTATTGTATTGACAATAAAATCAAAGTATTCTCACAGGTCATTTGTAGTTTCAAATGAAGCCTCATAATCAAATTAGAAAAGAGGAGCTCTTATGTTCAACCCTCTTAGAAGCAGCTGCACAAGGGATTCAGATTAATGCAGTTGACCACTGATTCAATTAAATGTTAGATTTCCTAATGAAATTAGCCATTAAATAGAAGGAAATTATGGTTTTTGTTATTTTTAATGAAAGCTTTCTGTTATTATGAACCAATTATGAATTGACAAAGAATTTCTTGTGATATACTGTGTTGAGTGTGCTTCAAAGGAAGGCATGAGGAATAGCTGTGTATTGTTATGAGATAATTTTCCTCAAAATAGGGTTCCTTAATTTATTTGGTTAAAAGGTGGCTAATACTCCCATGATTGAGGGCTTTTAATATTTCTGTGAATGCTAATGTTGTAATTTCAGATGTTGGCAATATAAATTTCACATATTTTTTTAATACTACTTATAAGTTCCCCTACTAGTGCCTGTGGTTCACAGTCATTGCCTCTGTTCATAAGGGCAATATAAAATTGCTGTGTTGGAATTGTATTGAATAGCACTTTGGCCTTGCATTAATTTAAAAATTAATGACACTCTTGATTTACCTTTCTATTATTTTTGATTATTTTTGCCATTTTATTGTCTCTACTGCAAATCACAACTTAACTCTTAACTGTTCTTACCTTCTTCTTATGGCAATGTAGGCAAAATGCAAAGTTGTCTCATGGAGCACTTAGGATTTAGGTTAGTACATGTTTGACTGCAATTGTGGAAATTTGGACAATTTGGAGGGAACAACATGCCTGATGTTATAAAAATCATTATGTCAGCCTTAAGTCTAGATTTTTAAGCAGACAGTAAAATTAAGGAAGCTCCAAAAACTTATCTGTGAGTCTTTATGAAGCTGCTTTCTGTGGTAGCAGACAAAATGACTTCATGTACAATCTATTTGTGGTATTATATGTGTGAGCCATTGCTCAATGCACAAACAGCCTAAAATGCCAAGTTTCCATCTTGGTACTACAGATAAAAGTTCTCCTGTTCTGACAGTACAGTTTATCTTTAACACTCAAGAGTTAAACAAGTCTCTCTGCTTCATACATGGGCCTTATTGAACTATCAGAAGTCTTTAAATTTGCAGAATGGATCATAGAATTACAGAATGGTTTGGGTTGGAAGTGATCTTAAAGATCATCTCATTCCAAACCCTTTCCATGGGCAGGGACACCTTCCACTCAGGGACAATGTCCAGATTGCTCCAAGCATCATCTAACCTGGCCTTGAACACTGCCAGAGATGAAGCAGCCACAACTTTTCTGAGCAACCTGTGCCAGTCTCTCACCACCCTCAGAGTAAAGAATTTCTTCCTAATATCTAATCTAAACCTACTCTCTTTGAGTTTGAATCATTCCTCCTTGTCCTGTCACTCCAGGCTCTTGTATAAAGTCCATCTCTGTCTTTCTTGTAGGCTTCCTTCAGAGGCTGCTCTTAGGTTGCCCCAAAGCCTTCTCTTCTCCAGGCTCAACAAACCCAATTCTCTCAGCCTTTTCTCACAGGAGAGGTGTTCCATGCCTCTAACCAACTTGGTGGCCTCCTTTGAACTCACTTCAAAAGGTCTATGTCCTTCCTGCACTGGGGACCCCAGAGCTGGATGCAGCAGCCCAGGTGGGATCTCACCAGTGTGGAGCAGTGGGGAAGAATCCCCTCCCTGAACCTGCTTTGGATACAGCCCAGGATATGTTTGGATTTCTGGGCTGCCAGCACAGATTCAGCCTAGAGCATCAAAGATTTGCCACAGAGATAGAAGTTCAATCTATTTCTCTTTGGGCCTCTTTAAGCTCCTTTTCTACCAGCTCCTGTAGGCAAAGATGTTCTGAAAAGCAGTAAGCACTGACAGAATAGTTATGTGGAGAGCTTTCCGCCTTCATCTGCTCAATCTAAATAAAACACATCACTTCAGGAAATGGAGCTGCTTTTTGTAACCACAGAGTCTGATGTATCTGCTGCTAAGGAGGGAAGAGCAGACAGACACACACACCTCCTCAGGAGTTCCTGTTGATCTCAGGGGATGTTAGAAAGTGTATGTCAGCACTCTGTGGATGTCAGAGGCTGCCAAACTGTGCCCTTTAGACCACAAATATTTAATGGGGACATAATAAATAGTCTGTGGCTCATCTGTAGAGTCATATTACCTTTCACTTTTAATTAAAGTTCTCTTTATGCTAACAGTGATGGTTTCTGCAAGAAGTGCTCAGGGCTGACTGTTGTCCATTGGTCCAATCACCTACTTCTCTAGAGCTTCTTGCCTGAAGTTCATCTCTCATTTCAGCATCCTACCCTCAGTGCCAGGGAGTTCTATGGGATTGGTGACACTTGCAAATCAAAATACATCCAGGTTCCTCCTGTTTCTGCCCTGATGTTCATGTAAATTAGTCTGGAGACATATTTATTGAGAGCTCAGCATGGACAGTCACTGCTCTTCTTTTTCTTCTCGTCCTCATAAGGTAACTTGGTAATTTTCTGGTTCGTATAAGTAATAAGATAAAATCACAGAGTAGTTTAGATTGAAAGAGACCTCTGGAGGCAACTTAACAAGTCCCGAGATATTAAGGATATTAAGAGGTATATCTATGGTGATTTCTTTCTGCAAAGAATTGGAATGCCCTGGTAAAAGGACTTTGAAGTCTATTTCAGGTCTACTAATGAATTAATTTATAACAAAACAGCTGAACAGTGAACACTTGTAGTGAAATGAATTTTCAGATTTTTTTTATTCTCTTGAGACTGTCATAAGGTGGGGAATAATTCTACAAACCTTTCATTTTATGATATGATTTAGGCACTTAGAGGAAGTTTTTGAAAGTAAATAGACAAATCAAAATATCCAAGAACATCTTTGGGATCTTCAGAAGAGCTGAGAGGCTGCAACAAAACAGTTTCTGCAGCATATGTTGCTCCAAACCTGTTTAGATGACTGTCCTAATCCATTAGAAGCCTGAACTGTTTTTTTAATACTTCCCTAGTTCTGTTTGTTTGTGGTTGGTTTTTTTGAATCTGCCCTACCACAGGCAAAAGTCAGCATTCTTATTCTTAAAAAAACAGCTGTAGCAGAAGTGCCATTAAAAATCTGTTTGTTGCCAATTTCCTTCATGTGATTGGGAAGAAAATAAAACCAGGCAGAAGTAACAGCTAAAAGCTCTTACTCCTCTCTAGCTTATTATTAATTTTTAACTAGGACTATTTAATTGCATCTTCACCAATTTACAACAGTTATTGGCCACAGTAATCAAACAAAGCAACTTGAAGTATTATACTTGAAGTATTATACTCTCGTAAAACTGCATTTGCTTTGCAACGTTTTCTTTATAAATAATCTGTATTAGTTTGGAACATTATCCCCATCAGCCTGGGGGACTGCTGAAAAGCAGTAGCTCTAGGAAAGACAGAATTTCAGTATTTCAGGCTGAATATTGGGTGATTAAATGAGAACCTCTGCTAATTGTACTGCACCAAAAAAAAAAAAAAAAAAAAAAGGAAGAAATGCCATGTTCGATTCCTTAAGCAAGGATAAGATGCTTGTGATGGCCAAATAATCCAGCAGGGTCAGAGGGTGATCCGCAAATTGTTGGTCCTTGTGCCGCACGGACAGGCAGCAGCTCCGGGATGGAATCTCATCCTGCGGCTCAGCTAGAGCACCAGGGGGAGCTGCACACCCTGCAAAACCATCCCGAGAAAACATCCCGGGAGAGCATCCCCCGCCGGGAATCCCCCGCGCATCCCGAGCCTCGGAGCACAACGCGCTCTCAGGAACGCAGCGCTTAAATCCAGCGGAGAAGAGATTTCTCTTCGCTCCTGGACAGCGACTCTCACTCGTTTATGATGGTCCGGGAATATAGCATGAATATGACCATTCCCAGGAACGGTCCCAACAGATTTGGGATGCAGGATGCAACTGCAGGGGCTGATAATTGTTCCCACGTGTGCAAAGCGCTGGTTGAACTGCAGCTCAGTGTCAGGGGGTTCACCCGGATTAGCGATTTACCCTGGGCACAGCACTTTGAAGTAGATATCCTTTTTCAGAATTCAGCCTGCAACAGATGGGACTGGAGTGTTTCAAAGCTTTGCAAGCCAATCCAAGTGTGCAGCAGTCAAGTGACAGACACCTTTGCAATGTATTGTAGCTGACAGCATTTTTGTTTCTGAAGTCACTAAGCACATCTGAAGACAACTAATTGTCTTTAACCAGAAACAGAACATATCCTAGACTGCTCCATGGTATGCATTAAGCTAATCAAGATATCATAACTTATTTTACTTTATGCATACAAATATAAAAGAAGGAGTAAGAAAGATCAGAAACATTTGTGGATTAATTGTTTCAAAGGTTATTCATATATGGAAATGGTATAAAAATATACAGAAGAAAAATGCTAGACATCACTGGTTTATAGACTTCTATTGCAATAGAATCTAGAGCTCATAATTAATCCAGCATGGTCCTTCCCAGGAGTATGTAGTCTCAGGATATAATACTTGGATAAAACAAAGAAACAAAGAGAAGAATCATCACAGATGAAAAAAAAAGTACTCCCAGGGATTTCAGTAAGTATTTGCTATATATAAACGAAGTCTTAGCTCTGTTCAAATTCTGTTGCATTTGCTTTTCTCAAATGATGAAGTTATATTTGCATTGTATATCTCTAGATGCTAATAGTCCCAAATGTTGCTGGTGGTGAAGGATTTACCACAAGTGTGGATGTCTTGAAATCTGACCATTACAATATAGTTATCACAGTTTAGGAATTAAAACAATTAAGGAATGTGACATCATTAATTATGTGTAAAACCACAGGTATTTAGTCTTAGAATAGGTACCAGATTTGTGGATGCTCAAAAACACTGATGGATTTAAATGATTGGAGAAATTCAGGGAAGAGAAATACACCATTGATACAATTGTTGGCTTGGGAATTGAGCTTCAAATCTTCAGAGCCTGGGGAAGAACCATCACTGCACACTTGACCTTCTGTACTCTTCCCAAGACATCTAGTTTTGGGCACTGCCAGAAGCCATCCAGGTGAGTCTTTGGTCTGACTGAGTGCAGCTAGCACTAGGATAGAGATTCTTGGCACACTGAGGAAAAAAGATCAAATTCTTCAAAAATTTCAGACACTGAAAATTTTGGAAGAGCTTCTGCATGCACAAAACTTATAAATCTAAGTGCAGAAGTTAAATCTGCATCAAGCTAATGGCATGACTTCCCTAAAGCTGATGTGTGAGGTGAAACCTTTGCAAACATAGATTAAAATGTTGAAAAGGTTCACAGATCCAGATAAACTTTGTAACAAATGCCCCATTTTAAGGGATATGC
Source organism: Acanthisitta chloris (assembly GCF_000695815.1). Classification (NCBI taxonomy): domain Eukaryota; kingdom Metazoa; phylum Chordata; class Aves; order Passeriformes; family Acanthisittidae; genus Acanthisitta; species Acanthisitta chloris. The sequence continues at coordinate 249,883 of NW_008661176.1, forward strand.
CCTTTACCTTGTCATTTCTTTCCTGGACCTGTTTCTAAGAAGCTTCTCATGGATAAATCTGGCAAACAGTGGAGTCAGAGGGAAAATACTTTCCCTATTTTTCAAAACTACCTGTGAATAGAATTAGACAATAAATACCTTGAATTGTGTTAGTCAAATGATATTTTGTCTCCATTGCTACCAAAATTTATCCCATTTTGGTAGCAGTGTAGAATGGCAGGATGGAAGGCCAAATATTTAATCCCTTTGATATCAGTGAGTTGAATATCTACTGTAGTTTTGTGTTTGCATTTTGAGGAGTGGTGCACCCATGGCACCCCAAACTTTTGATCCATACAATAGATACATATTGTGTACTAGGAAAAATCACAGTGACTAGGTGAGCTGGTTCCTTTTGCAAATAACATTGTCTTGTGATCCCAAGCCCTTGTTAAAAGCATTTGTCAAGCCAAGAGATGACAGTACCAAGCACTGTGGTAGAAAAACACGTTTCAGATGTGCTGAATATAAAGCCAGGCCATGCTGTCTGCATGCAGCACGAATGACTAACTGTGAGAGATACAAGTTATATCTCTATTTCAAGGATAGATGCTGACACTGAAGTATAATAAAATCACTTTAAATGGCAATACTCCTAACTGCAAAACAAAGCACAGAAGACAGAAGAGAGATGATAATGTACCCAGGTACAGGGATGGGATGAAACTGAATGCTGAGCATATTTTCACTCTATTCCTTTATGTGACTTCAGATCTCTGGCAGAATTTGGGGTGCATTCCTCTCCCTTTCTTTCTGTTGGAATTTTAGATACATGGGACAATACAGAATGCAATTTCTGTATAGAAACTTGCAGTAAGCTGGCCACAATCACATGTCAAGGATTTAAAATTCTATGTATTTAAAGAGAATGAGTTATGAGAAGTATAATTCTGGATAATTACAAATGAGTGAGCAGAGAGGCACACATGAAATGAGAAAGTTATTTATTCACCTAGTCCTATTCATTTAAAGAATGGTAGAATATATAAGTAGCTTTTTTCCCCTCTCTGTCCATGCACGTGATGAAACTCCTTGGTGTCATTAGCCTATTATACACATAAGGACACTGAGGGATAGAGTAGGTGACTTGTCTAAGGTCACACTGAAAGACAGAGTCATTTGTGTGATGTAGTGCCAGGATAACAATACATGGCAAGCTAAAACTGAGGACAAGCTCAATGGGCCTTTGAGTAGCAGACACAGTGCTAAATGATCACATCCAAACCCACTCACATGTAGTGAGGGCAATCATAGAGTAGTGGTCAAAGATTACTTTTCATTAGAGAATGATTAAAATCAAGATTACAGGCTGCAGTATTTATTATGCTCACATGTGTCACAAGTGCTAAACTGCTTGAACATCACAATCCCAACACCTGTAAAGTTGCATCAGGTTATTCCTTCTTATACTCTTTTGCTTCCTGTCCAGTCTTAGGGTTGGTTGACAGGTTTCTGATTTTCTTTTGATGCTGAAAGTCTACATAGCACAACATTTAATCTTTATTTTTTCCCTTAAAAATCCACATTTTCACGTTAAGAAAAACTGTTTTACCTCAACTAGTTCCACTTTATGATGAATATTATGCATCCCATGCACAGTATAAGACAACTTTATAGCTTTTGCATTCTCTGACAAAAAATAGCAATTTGGACAGCTGTAAGTACCTAGTGCAATGCTCAATCACCTACAGAAAATAGTACTCCTCAAAGTATATGATCATGTTTTCACCTGAGAAGTGCTGGTGAGATATATTTGATGTAATAGGTGAATGGACAAAGCACCTCAATGGCTGCACATGGGTTGGAGAGTTCCACTGGCAATTGCTATGTGCACATGGCAATAGGAGCTTTGTTAGGATAGATTTTTCTTTCTGCTTGCATTTTTCAGCATTGAGACAGTGAATTGGCATGTGGCTTCAACACTGTGGTTGGCAAAATATAAAAAAGGCTGTGAGAGACCTCAGAGTTTGCATTTTCAGCCTGAAGTGCATTATATGGTACATTTGAAAACTATCAGAAGCTGTCTGACCCCAAAGGGTCAACTTTGGCCCACTGCCACCCTCTTTGTTTCTGAGCATATTCCTTATTTCCTTACACTTTCTACAAGGAATATGCTAAATATAAGACTGAAGATGTTGGGTTTGCTATTAAAAGTCACAAGAGCCTATAAACACTTCTAGACTCCTGAGATTCCTTTAGAGAAGCAAAGTTGAGTAACTACATTAAAAGTATCTGTTGATGAAATATTCAAGTCAAAACCAAAAAAAAAAAGTGACAAATTCTATGGAAAATTAAGTCCATGCTATTCAAAATTCAGTTCATGCTGTTCATTGACTATATTCATGACAAATGCCTTTACACATCATTACTAGGATGTGCTGAAATCTAGGGCTGAGCTAGTGGTAAAAGTCACTGGAAGCAAAAATCCCTAATCAATTCCCCTTACTCACCTCAGTAACCCTTTGACAAGGTAAGACTTGGACTTGGGGATGAAATTCTCATAAACTTCAGCATCAACAGAATTAAACTCTTCATCTCCATTCACGGTATATCATTTCTGCAAACCTTCTCAAAGTCAGCTGGATAATCTGAGGAGCAGCATAATAATCACCATGAACAAAATGTTAGTATCTAACCTTAAAAATACAAACTCAGTCTGGAGCAATAAAACCTCACAAAACTCCAAACAGATTCAGGATTACAAATAATTTAACATATACAGAATGCCTTTGCTTGCATGTTTAGAGACATAATTTGGACTGTATCAAAGGTAGATAATGATATTTTCTGTATTGTTTAATCTCAGTGTTACAGTTTCCTTTCCCAGGACTCCTTTGCCTTCAGACATACCTATCCTCTGTTTTTCTCTTGCTGTTAATTGTGCTGTTGTCACAAATTGTTCACAGCAACCCACATATTTCATTATAAATGCATTAAGAAATAAATTACTGTGGTTCTTTAATTCTGAGTGTGATTTGTGTATTTAACTCCTTTGGTTCTCTTAGGAAATGCAAGGCTAAAGAAATCATCTTTGACAGAGATTGTGTTGAAACTTCTGGTACTGAAATGTTGTACCTACCACCACAAGAAATCAAATTTCAAAGGAATAAGAATAGCCATAGCAAAACCTGTTCTGTCCAGACTTCTTTAGCATTTTTATCACCTTGTTATCTGACTTCTACCTCGTATCCATCTGCCTATAGGTTCAATGTACAACTTCCAAAACTTTCTTTAGAGCATGTTGTGCAAATAACACATGGACTCCAGTTTGGACTTGGTAAATAGGATCTTTACTACCTGTCAGTACCTCTGAATAATCTCATGTTCCATCTGATCTACATAATAATGACATTTTCTTCACAATTTAAAGAAGGCAGATATTTGTGGTTTATGAATGATAATAGGATTGGAGTTTGGTCCCTTAGTAAATGTTGCCTTGGAAAGAAATAGCATTTCTTGTGACTGTATCTGCTTTCTCTTATCAATCAGACAAATTGTCTACATTACCTACAAATTCAAGTGCAGGACATAAATGTCTGATAGCTGCTGTGTTTTACTGTTGACTGCTGGATTCTTATTTTATACTCATCTAACATGTATTTGTAGTGTCTAGTGAAGTTACAATCAAGCAGAAGAAACTAAAGCTGTTACATATTTTTCAAGGAGTTTTTCACCAAGAAATGCTTCTTTACACTCTTGTGAGGAAAAAAATATTTTAAAATTGCATCCATATGATACCCTCATTCTGCTTTTTCCACGTCTGAATTAGCTGCTACTGACACTAAAATCATGTAAGCCAAGACAAAACATACTCCTGACAAAACTCTCTGCAGTTCCTCCTTGGAGATCTCTGTGTTAAGGTACTCTTTCTTGACTTGGCTTAATAAATTGACAATAATATCTTGCATGAACAATAGGCTTCTTACAATCAGCCAAGTATGTTTTAATCATTTTATGTAGGGTGATAGCTAATGATAAGCCTTGACACTTGTTTCAGGAACTGACCACAGAGAGAACCTCACTGATTTGGGTTGGTTAACCAGCTATGGGGGACTTAGCTGTATTTGCCTGGAGGATCTGAGCCTGATTTCTCAGGATAAAAGCAGCAGGTTGTAAAAGAAGTCACCTTTTTAAGGTGCTGCTTTGTCACAGAGTGTGTGTGTGGGTTGTTTCCCTACTTAGTTGATTTCTGCACTCAGTACCTCTCACACTAAAATATTGCAAACTCTCACTGCTTCTTACTAACCTGCCCTTTGCTTGCAGTGTGCTGCAGCTGTAGTAAATATTATTAAAAGTATGTTTACTGTTGGGCCACAAATATTTACCTTTTTTTTAACCACAACAAGGAGGAAGAGATGCCAGCTGAAGTTCTCCAGGGTACTCAAGGGAAAGCATTAAATGAATAGGGCTAAAAATGCAGCCCGTGAATTAGGTTTGGAAGATGGAACAGGAAAAGTGCAAAAGGCATAACGAGGATGAGGAGGTGATGACAGGACTCAGCTGGGTGAAGCACAGGTGGGTCAAGCAGCTTTCACTCTCTCTGGAGACAGCCCTACACACGGTGAAATCTCGTGTTTTGACAGGGCTCCTTTCTTCTAGTTTTCTCGGTTTACTGTGCATTGCTTTGCAACAGGGCTGGAGGAAGCAGAAGCGCAGGGGTGAGGAGGGGGAATCTCTTCTTTCCGCAGGGCAGTGCCAGCGCTCCTGCTTGGCATCCCTCACCCCTGGGCATCCCACACCCCTGGGCATCCCACACCCCTGGGCATCCCGCGCCCCTGGGCATCCCTCACCCCTCAGCATCCCACACCCCTCGGCATCCCTCACCCCTCGGCATCCCACACCCCTGGGCATCCCACACCCCTGGGCAACCCGCGCCCCTGGGCATCCCTCACCCCCATCCCTCACCCCTCGGCATCCCTCACCCCTTAGCATCCCGCACCTCTCGGCATCCCTC
>NW_008661177.1:0-6346 GCF_000695815.1 Acanthisitta chloris
TGCGAGTCGGCTTCTACGACATCGAGCGCACCCTGGGAAAAGGCAACTTCGCGGTGGTGAAACTGGCCAGGCACAGGGTGACCAAGACGCAGGTGGGTGCCGGGGCCGGGAGGGAGCGGAGCGGCTCCGCGGGCTCAGCCTCCCCGCGGCTGATGCGGCTCTCCCCAAGGGCTTCAAGTTTTCCCCGTGCGCGTTCAGTAGACTTCGTGTAAAATTAAACACGAGCAAGAATATATAAACCTCCCCCCCGACCTTCCCATTTCTTCGTGTTGCGGTAACTTCATTTGATTACTCCGTCTTAGTTTGCTACAAAGTCCAAGCAGTTAAGGATCTTTTGAAGAATTCACACGGGTTTAATTTTTTTTCGTTCAACGTGCTTCAGGAACAAAGAACTCGGGGTGTAATTTGCAGAAATAATTTATTGTCGGGCGTGCAGCAGTATTTATCTTCCTAGTGCATGTCAGAATCCTGCCAGTGACTACAGTAGGAAATAGTCTGTTACAGGAATCTGTTTTTTGCTGGCATGGGACGGATTAAAAGATTTACAGAATCCTGTCCAGTGCTAATTTCTGCAGTTCTGCTCACTACCTTATGTGTAATCCTTTGACGTAGAAAAGAAAAATGAAAACGTTCTGTGTCGCGAATTCTATGCAGTTCAGAAAAACAGGATCAGCTTTGTCAAGTCCGTACTTTAAAAGCTACTTTCAAAGCTACTTTGCTTGGGGTTTAAGTGTTGTGTGTGTGCAGGGGATGTCTTTTTTTTTTAAAGATCTCTTACCAGTGAGAATACCTGTTTTGTAATACCTGGGGTTGTTATTTTTTCAATCTGCAGGTTGCAATAAAAATAATAGACAAAACAAGGTTAGACCCAAGCAATCTGGAGAAGATTTATAGAGAAGTTCAGATAATGAAGCTTTTGAATCATCCACACATTATCAAGCTATATCAGGTAAGAGTTGAGCTTTGAAGCGCAGCACGTAGATGAGATATGCTTGTGCTCTCCTCTTGCACATGATTTTGCATCTAAGATTTGCAGAGAGAATGCATATGGAAATACTTCTTGAAAAACAATTAAACTGGGTATTTTAAAAGTCATTCTTCATTCCTTCAACAAGATCCTGGTACATTAAGCAGCTTTTTTGACAAAATGCACTGTGAAATTTACAACTAAAACCAGGCTGATGTTGGTTTCAGATTGAGGAACAGGTTATCTGAACTTCTATCTTCTTCTATGCTTCCTTTCCTATCTCCTCTGCTTTTCCAGGTTAGAGGACTGGAACCTCTTACATGCTTTTGATAAGAGGAAGACTTCAACTCATGTAGGGTAGTAGGGAAGGAAACACAAAAGTTGAGTTTGCTTTAAGCGGAAAAGTCAACAACAATTAAACCAAAATAATCTAAGTAGAAAATCTGAATGGAAATGCAATTAAGAATTAGAATTCTAATCTTAAGTCAAAAAGACCAAGGTGGTAAATGCTGGTACCTTAGAATGTGTCAAAAATGGCCAGTTTGGTTATTCTGTTCCATTTTGTCTAGTTTTGAAAGTGAATTTTAAAGATCTTTCCTCTTGTAGAGTTTCACAACATGAGTTTTGGTGTAGATTTTGCTCAGTTTCTGCACTGATGGGTATTTTTAACCTTAGGAAGATATTAACGTGTTGTGCAGAAAACAGGATCACATTTGTCTAGTGAGCAAGGACTGCTTTGCAAATTCCCAGTATTCAGTCTAATTAGCATTTGGTGTAAGTTCCTCTTAATCATCTTAAACAGTGTGGATTTAAGAAGGAGATCACAGAGTCATAGAACAGTTTGGGTTTGAAGGGACTTTTAAAGGTCATCTAGTCCAATCCCCCTGCCATGGGAAGGGACAACATCTAGATCAGGTTCTTCTTCCAGAGGGGGGAGAGAGGGGGCAGAGATGGATGAAGCAGCAGGTCTGAAAGTCCATGTGGAGTAGTAAATACTATTATCGGCTGTGATCTTACCGTTGGGTTTGCTAGTGTCAAGAAAAAAAGAAGAAAAAAGAGAAGTTTGATTAACATGTAAGACTGAAGAGCCAGTGAGGCAGGTGCTTAGGCAAGGCATTATTTTTAAAGACCTTGACACACACGTGAAGTGCTTGTATTTATGGTGTTAACCATCCCAACAAAAATGGTTCTGTGCTAGCAGCTGACGTCAGGGCTGCCCATGGGGCACTGTAGGACCTACAGAAACATTCTAACAGTTCGGTTGATTTCATTTCAGTGGAATGATGTGGGTGAAAATACTATTTCGAAGCTTTTAGAAAAGCAGGTTAAATTCCAGCATGTTGAACCACTTCACTTGATGGAGTCAATGACGTTGGTAGTGGACCATAATTTCTTTTCAGTGAAGTTTTCTTTTCTTTGTTGTTGTAACTGATGCTTTACCTGTTTGGTGGAGGCTGAGAAGCAGGGATGGAATTAGATGACATACCAATGTAGGGTGTGTGTTCTTGTGTTATTTCATCATTGTTTTAGTTTCAGCACCGCGTCTTAATTTCATCCAGCTGGCAACTTTCCCAGAACACTTTCCTTCAGTTTTTTAAACTGGGAACCTCTCTTCCTTTGCTCCCTGTTTGTTTATTTTCATTCCGTGTCTGTGTGTACTTGTAGTGAGGGGAGGACAAGAGTCTTTGAAAAAGGTTACATGTTAGGAGCCTGGAAATTAACAGCCTTTGAAGTAGTATTGACGCTTTTTGTGATGGTTAACCTGTTGTGAACCTTCCGCTGCCAAAACAAAGTATCTGCTCCTTCCAAGCCAGGGAAGTGTTGCGTTTTAAAATCTGAAATGCAACATTTGAAAGATGTGCTGTGGTAGCTGAAGATGAATTTGAAAAACTCAGCGTTTAGTTAATCATTAAGGTTTTACTTTCTTTTTTTTTTTTTCTCCTCCAAAGGAAAAAGTGGTGAAATATTGAGGGAATTTGATATTAGGTTGACAGGTGAACACTGGGTGATGTATTGACAGTTGTTGATGTGCATCAAGCACTGCTGTTACACAAACAGCAGCCTATTGTCACTTGCATGGGAGGTTTGCCATGTCCTTGGGCAACTCCAGATGGGAGCAGGGGATTTGATACTCCTTGATTTGTCCAGGTTGCAGCTATCTCTGCTGATCTAAGCACCTGCTAGCCTTGAAACAAAGGCGACTTTAGAGAAACTCCAAGTGTCTTTGCATGTTCGAAGTCTATCAAATGAATTGTAAAACTATATATGCATACTTTCACAAAATGGGAGTTCAAGGAGGCGTGTGAAGTTATCGAAACTCTCATCTATTATTGTGTGGAGATTAGGTGGCATGGTAATGCTGAGAAGAACAATGGCCTGGGAAGCCATTGTACATTGTAGGCACCTAAGGATTGATTTGTTATCTTTTTCATTACCAGTTTGCTTGAAAGAACACTGTGGTGCAAAATTAGATGCCTTTACTGCCAGCTGCTACAGCAAATAAAATATTGAACTGATATGTTTGAGAATACACATAGAAAAATGAATGAAGTTACAGAGCTCTGCATTTTCTCAAGTCATGTCCTCTCGTGTCTTCACAGGTTATGGAGACAAAGGATATGCTGTACATTGTTACAGAGTTTGCAAAGAATGGAGAAATGTTTGGTAAGTTCTCACTGCTGTAGCTAACAGCTCTTTACATTTAGAAACTTTGGCTTTATTGTTACCATTCCTGAGTAATAGGTATATCCTGATGAAAAATCCAGGCTTCGTGCTGTCAGCTATCAAACAGCAAGCACAGCACCTGTAGGATTATCTGAAGTTTCCTCCAGATGTTTCTAAATCCTGTGCCTCTTTGATTTTTGTCTTGCAGATCATCTGACCTCCAATGGGCACTTAAGTGAGAGTGAAGCACGGAAGAAGTTCTGGCAGATCCTTTCAGCAGTGGAATATTGTCACAGCCACCACATAGTGCACAGGGATCTCAAAACAGAGAACCTTCTGCTAGATGCAAACATGAATATCAAGTTAGCAGGTAATGGGAAATATGTGGTTACTTGATAAACAACACTGGGCATGTAGTCAAACTCAGTCTCCCTGGGATGATCCTATCAATGTACTTATGGTAATTTAAAATGAAGCAAAAGTTACTGATATTTCTTAGAACATATCTTCTGAACAGAAGAGAATGGCTTATATGAATAGGCAAGGAACAAAACAACACATCTGTTCCTTTCTCTCCATCTTTTGCTGCTTCTGAAATGTTAGTACGTGGTTGAGTGTTGTCTTACCCCAGACTTTTACCTTCATTTTCAGACTTTGGCTTTGGAAACTTCTACAAGTCAGGAGAGCCCCTCTCCACTTGGTGTGGAAGCCCACCCTATGCAGCTCCAGAAGTTTTTGAAGGCAAAGAATATGAAGGACCTCACCTTGATATATGGGTGAGCTTGTTATTGCTTAGAAATCTCATTTCGCACTTCGTGAGGGTCTGTGGGCTTTCAATATCATGGTGTTTCCTGGAGTCACTCATATGCTGTGCTGTTTTCTCTTGCAGAGCCTTGGGGTGGTATTGTATGTCCTTGTCTGTGGTTCTCTGCCTTTTGATGGACCCAATTTACCAACTCTGAGGCAAAGAGTGCTGGAGGGAAGGTTCCGCATCCCTTACTTCATGTCCGAAGGTGCTTTTCTCAGATCCTTAATGTTAGAACAGGTGCTACAAAAAAAAAAAAAAAAAAGAATAGCTGTCCTGTTTGCAGCTGGAAATTACTTGGGTTTTATGTATCCAGTATTTTCTGTAAGGCAGCACTTAGCTGAGGTCTGGTTGCACAGGTTTTCTTTTCTGGGATCTGCTTTATGGTGCATGTGAAAGGTAGTGGTTTCCTTTCTTAGGAAATCCCTATGGATTGCAAAAAATACTCTACACCCTAGTTGGAGAAATAATCACAAAAGAGACAAAACACTATTTTAATGAGAGTGGCCTGCAGTGCTGAGATGGGTGTAGTTCTCCTAAGATATTTTAACTATGCAGAAGGGTGTATTCCAGTGTGGCTGTGCTGTCAAGGACAGCAGAGATAGTCTGATGAGAGAAAAGGAACTGAAGAGTGTGATCACCTCTCTGATTTGGATTCAAAAACAAGTGAACATGCCTCTGTCTTCATGTGAAGATTATCTTTTGAAGTCTGACGTGTATCAGTTATAGCCATGAACAGCTTTGAGTAATCAAAGTAATCAGTATATATTGACCAGGAAGTTGTATGTAATGGGGTTCCCTACTAAATTCTCACCTATTTTAAGTGCATGTCACATCATTAAACCTTCATCCTCTCAAAACTAGCTCTTGTACAAGGTGCAAGGCCACCTGAAACGTGCCAATACCCAGTACAACTTCATTTCCTCTAGTGACATGTTGCTTTTGTGGAATGCATGTGGACATCTCCTGTGCTGTTTGGAATATCTGGTAGTCAGATCAGGCATCAGCTGCTCAGAAACCTTTAATTCCCATTTTCATAGACATGACACAATGTTGCTGGGAAGGTTTCTTAGCAGTGACCTGGGGCTGGGCTGTTATTTTTACCCCTTGCTCATGAGTTTGTCTTTGCCACGCAGACTGTGAAACACTAATCCGACGGATGTTGGTTGTGGACCCAACCAAGCGGATAACCATTTCCCAAATAAAGCAGCACAAGTGGATGCAAGCTGACCCATCCCTTCAGCAGCAGCAGTCTCTGTCCTTCTCCATGCAAAACTACAACTCCAACCTGGGTGACTACAACGAGCAGGTCCTTGGGATCATGCAAACACTTGGCATCGACAGGCAGAGGACAGTTGAGGTGAGAAGTGCTTGCCCTTTAGATACCTCTTCAGCGACTCCCAGAGTGCCAGTGGTGCAGTCCTATGTGCGTCACTCAGTGATGCGCCTTGATCCAATGTCACAGTGCAGTCAAATCTTCGCTGCCCTTATCGATTTTTTGCTTAGTTTTTTTGAGTATGCTATTATAAGGCCTTAGTTATGAGTTTTGGCTGCTTATATCCTGAGTTGCCTTTAAACTCAAGGGTCGTCTCAATGTCTTCCAGTCTCTGCAAAACAGCAGCTACAACCATTTTGCTGCAATTTATTACCTGCTCTTGGAGCGCCTCAAGGAGTATCGAAGCAGCCAGTTATCGAGTCGTCCAGCAACTGGCCGTCAGCAGCGTCCCAGGAGCTCTGAGATCAGCAGTGTTGAGGTGAGGAAAGGCACTCCTTACTGGGAAGCTGTGTCCGTTGCATCTCTTTTTTGCTGCTGCTTGCTACGGGGAAAAAACGAGATGGTAACTGTCAGGCTTCTGGAAAACACTTCTGATACTGGTGCCCTCTGATAAGACACAGCCTACTGTTCTTCA
>NW_008661177.1:6361-20686 GCF_000695815.1 Acanthisitta chloris
GGGCTGTTTACTAAGAAGTGCCTGTGGGTCATGGTCCAAAGAATAGTCTGCCTCCAGTGCAGGTCAATAATGAGCCAGATGATTAGACTTCTCATGGAAATTTGCCCTCTCTAGGCATGGCTCGATTACACTTCTTTGTTACATATCCTGTAGGAGCCTCAGAAGTACTCCATGAGTCAGTTCGTGTGTTTTTCTGACATTCTTTCTCTTTTCTTCACTCCCACCCCCTTTAAAGTGTGGTCTGGGTGCCTTTTCAAATTGCACTTCCAGTTAAGTTGCCTAACTTAGGAGAAGGAGTTCTGTGTTTGCGTTGGCATTGATGGATTAGCTTTGTTAATTTTTGTAGAAAGTACATGCAGAAAGCTTTCAGGGAAGGTGGCTCTGAAATTCTTTGAGCCTCCAGCATCTGAAAAGTCACGTGGAGCTGCAGTGTATGTGATGGCCTCTGTGCATTGCTCTCTCTCTCCAGATGCCTCAGGACAGCCTCACAAGTGAAACCCTGCGATCATCTCTGCTTTACCAGCAACCTCAGAGCCTGATTCAGCCATCCTTGCAGGCAGAAATGGACTGTGACATAAGCAATCCATTGCAGGTTGGTGTTCCTAGCTAAACTGTGCGTTGCTTCTATTTTTCATTGTTCTGTCAATCCAAAGCAATGGTGGTTGTAACTGTTGTTCTCTCCTGCCAATCTTTTGTTCCACATTAGGGTATCATTGTAGCCTCTCAAACAATACTCCCACTGAAAACATGCCACAAGATTGTGTAGAGTTTAAAAGGTAGCACAGAAATAAGCAAAACACCCTTAAGTCTGTGATCTGACATGTTTTTCAGCCTGTGTTCTTTCCTGTGGACACCAACTTCAACGGGCTGTTCCGGAACCGCTCCATCTCCCCCAACAGCCTCCTGGAGACCACCATCAGTGAAGAAGTAAGGCAAGAGAAGGAGCTGGAAGATGAAATTAAGGCGTATGACCACCCCATCCGCATCCCTAGCAACACCAGCAGGAGGCACACGCTGGCCGAAGTGACCACCCATTTCTATCAGCACGCCCCTCCATGTAAGTAAGTCTGGGAGAGATGAAGGGTGTCGATGGTTAGAGGAAAAGAACAGAGAAGGAGTTCCAAAGAGGCCAAATGCCTAGGGAGTATGTGCTGATTTTACCTTGACTGGGGTAGGAAAGCCCAGAAAAGAGGACTGTACTCTGACCTCCCCAGTTCTGTCTTCCTGCAGATAAGCATGTCCCTTCAAGGAAGAGAAGTTGTGGTGTTGTATTTCATCTAGATCACTTCAGCAGGGAGCACTCTTGCACACAGGACATAAACCTTGTCCACTGTTGTACCACGGGAGGAGGGAATGCTTGAATTTAACAAAAACCTCATCACTAAGTGTATTTGGTACATACTCAGACCCTGTGAACCAACCAACCAAGCAAAACTGTTGAAAAAACAGTAATCCCTGTGTCAGAGCTGTTGTGCCACAGAAACCCTGTATGCCTGATCCAGCATAGCCTGGTGATACTGGAGTTGCTGGCAGAGCCCTGCCAGCTGGACAGGAGCCCAAACTTAGGTTATTTGTTGATGACCCCTTGCTGGAGTCAAGCCCTGCAACAACATGAGTTGCTGGACATCTCTCCAGCTCACAGCTGCTTATTAGTGCCAGTGTAGGTGGGCAGAAGGCTCTGATGTCATGTTTGTTCCTTCCCATACTCATCTTGGGAATGCTCTTTCTCTCCTTCCTTCCCTCTGTAGGTATAGTCATTTCCTCTTCTGCCAGCCCCACAGAGGGAACTAGTTCAGACAGCTGCCTTACTTCATCTTCAAATGACAGCTCAGTGGCCCTGAGCAGCTGTTTGGCAGGTCAAGTAATGACGGGGAGCCCGGCCACAGCGAGGATGACGTCGCCCTTCCTCGCTTCCCAGTCTGACGCTCCGGTCTTACAGGCCCAGGGCTGCATGGGAGGTGCTTCTCTCCTGCCTGTCAGCTTCCAAGAAGGAAGACGAGCATCTGATACCTCATTAACTCAAGGTAAGGTCTTCCTTGCTTTATTGCTGGGGAATTGCACCCTTCCCAACTGCCAGTAGGAAAGGGTAGTGCTTGGGGATACTTCCTTGCCCGTGGTAGTGTCACACTGAGGGAACACCTGGGTTTTGTATTCATGGTCCCCGAGGGAGGGTTGGATGCCCTGAGGAAGGTGCCTAGATGAAAGATTCAGCCTGCCCATGAAGATATTTCTGCTGCTGTGAGTGGGATGGCAGGCTCCACCTTCCTCCTAAAATACGAAGTGCATGACGTCATGATTTCTATCAGGTTTTTCCTTGGCTGTGCATGTCCATCTACACCAGGGTGCAGCTGTCCCAACCCCTGCTCCATCACCTAAATTCTGCTCTGACCAGCAGGCAGAAGGGTGAACATGAACTGAAGAGTCATGGTCTCTTCTAGCCCAGTCCTCAGGCACATGAAGGCAGCTGCCCAGAAAGACTGATCTGTAACGTAGGCTCCTAGGCAAATGCTGAGGAGGATTAAAGTGCATTTCTTTTCCTCGTGTCCCACAGGCTTGAAGGCTTTTAGGCAGCAGCTGCGGAAGAACGCTCGAGCCAAGGGGTTTCTCGGCTTGAATAAAATCAAAGGCTTTGCTCGGCAGGTGTGTCAGTCCTCCTCATCTCGGGCAGCAAGGAGTGGCATGAGCCCTTTCCAACACACGCAGCCGAACATGTACAGCAGCGGCGGGAGCAGCAGAGAGGGGAGAAGCCTCCTGGAGGAGGTGCTGCAGCAGCAGAGGTGAGGGAGGAGTTTTTTGCTGTTTTCATTGGGTTTATTTTGGTTAGGGGGTAAGCAAGGAGGAGTAAACACAGCGAAAGAGGTTGGGGATTCCTATCCTCTGTCTTCGCTATTTGGCAGATAAACTGCTTGGCTTCCTTTGTGGCTTCCTGCCCTGGCATATGCAACACAGGACATGCAATTCTACTTTAAAATCTCGACATCCAAATATTTGGAGGTTGCTGAATTGCGAAGCAGTTGGGTAGCGTGAGGGAAAACATTACTTCGCCCCATTGCAAGCTGTGTTTTTCTTTGTTAGTTTTGGGAATGATTTCTTCCCTCCTCTGCCTCCTCCTGTAATTTTCCCATGGCAAGGAAGTGAGACCTTGTAATTTGGAAAAGTTACAGCCCACAAAGGAGGCACAGTTCCAGTGGCCTCAAATGTCATGTGTGATGGCACCTCTTCATTCCCATAGAAGCAAGATGGAAAATAGAGCTTCCGGTTTATCTGCACACGTTGTCTCTAGAACATCTATTATTAGCTGCCCAAATGGCGACTAGATAAACTTTCTGGTGATAGCTACCCTTTCCCAGCATGGGGAAAAGCCAAGTGAAAACATGTTGGCCTGGCATGGGCATCTTGCTTTGATTGTAGTGGCTGGGTAAGGAGAGGTTTGATAGAGAGAAGGAGTCAAAGGGGAAAGTTATGGTCAGGGTTAGGGGCAAGAAAGGATGAAGAAAAGCATTAAACCATCCTAGAGGTGCAGATTAACCTTTTCCACTCTTGGATTTTGTTCAGAATGCTCCAGTTCCAGCATCACCAACTACTCCAGACAGCTTGTCCCCAGACTTCCCAGACCTCTGCAGCAAACGGCGTCCCCTCCTCTGATAGCCCAGGGACCTGCACAGCATCCAACTCCATTCTGCTGTCAGAGCTGCAAAGAGAGAACTCGTTTGAGCTGGCCTTTGCTGGCAGCAGCCAACTGCTCCAACCTCATTTCTTCGGTGTCAGTGTCTCACCGGTGTCCTCAGCAGCTCACCTCTTAGACACTCACCTGTACATCAGCAGCAATGTTTCTCCAGTTGGCACCACCTTCTCCCAGCAACAGAGTTTCTCTGCACAGTCTCCAAGCTACGACGCCGTCACTCTGCAGCATGGGGATTGTGAGATGGAGGACCTGACTTCCAGCCAGCTAGGGAAGTTTGTCCTGGTCAAATGAGAGCCCCAGCTGCTCCAGCTCAGGCTGCTCTTGTTGGGAAGAACTTTCACCACTGTTCCATGGCTGGCTGGCGTCGTGGGGATGAGTGACTCTCAGAAGCAATAATTTTGAAGTATGTGAAGAGGCTGTCTGGCTCAGAAAGCTAGCAACTTTATAGAACTGAAACAAGCAATATGTATGTCTTTTTGCTTCTACTATTCTTGCACTGAACAAACATGACTAGAAACTGAATTTTTTAAAAAGGAAAAATAATGATGGGGGAGATGGGTGGGGCATTTGTGGGGACAGGGAGGGATGTGGTTGGGGAAGAACTCTTCGGTACTGTACTCAAGTCAGACCAATACAGCTCTGCTGTTATGCAAGATTAACAGCTGTCAGTAGTGGTGACACAGCAGGGAGAGGCTTTTCAAAGAAGGGACCAGAGCCTCCCTTTTTCACAATATTCATTTATGGGTTTGTGAAGATGATTACCTCTTTTAAAGAAAATAAACAGAAAACCAGTGGCATGCAGCATTATGCATTCATAGGAGACAAAAATGGAAGCATTGCCATTTGTTGGGGTTTTTTTTTCCCCTCCTGTTAACACTCACTTTATTTAAAGGAACCAACATCCCCATTCCACACCTCCCAGATACACATACTTTAAATGAAAACTGTGAACTTCTTGCTTGATACATCAGCTGGAAAAGCTTAACATGCCCTTCTAATTAGTACAGGAGCAGTAACTATTGAAAATGTACCCTTTGATATCAGGATCCAAATTGCATAATGTCTGGTCTCTTGCAGGGATGTTTGTTTGGGAGTGGTGTGTGTGTGTGTACATATACACATGTGCACACATGCAGAGATATTGTTGGTCTGGATAATCTTTAGGAATCTTTTTATAAACTCTAAGTTTATTCATGTTCTTGCAGAGGCACTGAGGAGAGAAGCAGCAGTACCAGTGGGGTGATGGGAAGGGTTTTCTTTTTAAAAAGCCCACCTGGAGGTTGCCTACAAAGTTACCTGAGGGGTATTTCTTAGTGCTGCACATTGTTATTTCCGCTGCTAATTATGTTTTTATGCATTTCATTATCAGGGTCCAAACAGAACTGACTCTTGGGGAAAAGTGCAATATTGAGGTTATAATTATATACTGACAGACAAAAGGAGTAGGCTAGAACAGAATTCTACAGATTTTTCTGAACAAAACTGTATTAAAAGTGAGTAAAACAGCACAATCTTTGGGTGTTTGTTTTTGGTTGGTTTGTTTTTGGCATATTAGCAAAATGAGGTTTTGGATTAGATAGGTGTTTTTTTCGTATGGTTTTTAATGCTGTATATGTATATAAATAGGGAGCAGAAAAACTATATAACACTAGTTATTTTTTATATTTTGTAATATGCTTGGGTTGTGTTCCTGGTATAAACCCCACTCCCCTCCCAAGGCAGAGCATGACTTCTGTTGATGTCAATAGAGGTTATGCTTAGGTATAAAGGGGTGAAGAGACTGTGCTCCCAGAGAAATGAGTCAGGGAGTGCATGCAAACTTTGGAAGCAGGTGAGCAGACAGAGAGGCAGCTTGGCTGGGAGCTGCCATGCAAATGTCAGGAAAGAGCTGCATTCTGTTGAAATGCTTAAAGGACCCATCTCCCTAGTGTGACACAGGGTGCCTTCAAGTTACCTTGGCTTCATGCAACCTGCAGTATTACGCATTTGCAAATAATATAGAGACCTGTTTGTTTTGTTTTGTTTTGTTTTTTAAAAAAGAAAAAAAAGCCAAAGATTGACCAGGTTAATTGGTGGGTGTAGGAAGGGTTGAAGATGTCATGTGGCTCTGTCTGTGGCTCTCCATAAACGACCTCTTTTATCTGTGTGTTGTATCTGTGTGTCTATATTTTGGTGCATCTCCAGCTTGCCACTGCTGCGCCATGGTCTGGAAGCTTCAAATTGAGAGGAGATTGCTCGAGTTGAACTCCTGTTAATGAGTGGTGCCTTGCAGCAGAGAAAACACCAAAGTCTCATGCTCATTTGTAGTGTGGGTTTAAAAAAAAAGCAAACAAACAACCCCCCCAAAAAAAACCCAACCCAAAAAAGAGATTGCATGGAGATGACTGGAGAGGAGGGCAAGAAGAAACCAGCTCATCACAAAGCAGCAACTTTGCCTTCAGTTTTGTAAGGGGTAGCACATGTACTTAAACCGTAGAGTTTCCTCTTCAATATTTGTTTTCTTTAATGCCATGGATCTAAAGGCCACAGATTCTTTTGTTTCCTGTCCTGAGCAATGACAAGCACTTTACTTTCATGGTTTTTTTTTTTGTTGGTTTCTTTTTCTTTTCCAATTGCTGTAGAACCTCTTTGGAATCATTGCTGGAGCAGAAAGAGGTCATTTTAAAAGTCTGGGTTTTTGGGTTTTTTTTGTAGATATCTTGACAGTGCTGTTCTGCAGACTGCAATGCAATAGGGTATTTAAAGACACTACGTGATTGGTTTAATTGAGATGTATATTTTTTATCATGACTGAACAATCATTTTATTTCTTATGTTAAAATGAGAGGTGTACACCAAAATGATTAGTTGATGTGTTTTATTTAATATTTAAATAAAAAAATGTTTTAAAATTCTCATCCTGCTTGTGACTCTGTGGAGTGTCTTCACCCCATGCACATACCACTCGCATATTTAAGACTCCTTTTAAAGCCTAAGTCCGTAGGCCCTTCCTGACACTTTCCATTACATCCTAAATGAGGAGGAATGGTGGGGCCACAAATCTGATAATGGGATATTGAGCCTTTCGCTGGTAGGCAATCTGTCTCAATCTAACCCAAGTCTGTGGTAATCGGGTTATAAAATCTGACAGTAACAGAGCTCTGCAGAGTGAAAATGGTCAAGCTTGGTTTAGTCCTTACCAGATGGGCACTCCCTCCGTGTCACCTTCAGCTGAGAGAGGCCCCAGCCAGATTAAGCTAGTGATGGAGAGCAAAGGGAAAAGAGAGGGAGGGAGAGATTCCAGCGTGGGGGGTGGATTTTGTCTTGTAAAATACAACTTGAGAATAAAAAAAACCACTGGATAGGCTTTGTCTTAAGCTCATGCAGTCAGCATGACAGCAAGGAGGGGGTTCACCTGCAAAGGGTCCCCTAAATATTTGCAAGCTCTAGTTTGACCTGGCAAACACTCAGAAAAAAAACAAACCAAAAACAATGGCATTTTCTTCCCAACAAACAATGGTCAGTTCTTTGAGAAAAAAAAAAAAAAAGACAAAAAGAAGAAAATTTGATCCTTATTGTGAAGTTTTTATTTTCAAATCCACCTATCACATTTTGAAGGAAAGGGAGAGTGATAGAAAGGTAAATCCAAAAAAGTTAAACAAAAGCTTGGGGGAAGCAGAGATAATATTTACTTATTTTGCTTTCTAAAGGAGTTGTTTGCTGAGCTGGAATTTGTAGAGCTCTCTGCATTTGCCATGACTCTTGAACTGGTAGGAAAGTGTCATGCACATGTTTTTCCAGGGCTATGTTTTCAACATGAACATCCAATGTCTGGAACTTTGCAACACATAAAAAATAATGGAGGTATCTTGAATTGTCTTTAATTAGGTTTTACTGTGACCTGATTTAAGAATAATCCCAACTGCTGTTTTTAACTGAGTTCTCAGAGCATTATTTTAAACTCCAGTAATTCTGGGAAATTTGAGAAAGTTGCTTCTTAATGGGTATAAATCAGTGCAGCTCCACCAACTTTCATTGAAATCACTGACCCTTGGGTATAGAGGGATCCTGACAGCATCATGATTTCTGTGAAATGGTAGGAAAAACAAGAACAAAGAAACCCTGGGATTCTGGATTCAGTTTCCATGTGTACACTGTTTCACTTTTAGTGCTTTAGTCACTGTCTTCCTGCCTTTCCTCTGAAATCTGTCTCTGCTCCTGTTTACAGCATTTGTTTTTGTCTTTAACATCTCTCAAGATGCTGTTTTTCTTGGCTTCCTTTCTCACATTACAACTTGGTACCTAGTTCCTTTCCTTTCTTCCCCAGCCCAGGATTGGTGTTTTTTCCCCCCTTTCAGATGGAACAGATGCTGGCAAGTTTAGCACAGCCCCAGAAGTGAATGATCAAACCTTGTGTTTTTTTTTTTTAAAAAAAAGGAAATGCTTGGGGCTGGCAGAAGATGCCAGACTGGTAGCAGCGAAAAACACAGGCTGTTTTTGCACTAAGCAAGCCAAGCACAGACACCAAGCTGAGCACTCTGGTGCCAATCTGGTCCAGCCATGATAGTGAGGGATTCTCACCTGCCCCTGTGCTCCTGCCCTCTGGCTGGTGATGCATAACTCATCCCCAGACCCACGACCTTCTCCTCTGCTGTGTCCAGCACAGCAGTCACACCTCAGCAAGGAAAGGACCTCCTCATGGTGAAAGCCATGGTTGTGTAATCTTGGCCTGTGTCAGCTGGAAAGGAGAAGCAGCAGAAGGGAGAGCAGTTGAGCATATGAAATGATGGTGCAGGAGATGGAAAGTGATCAGTACTTCCTTTTTACTCATCCTGCGAAGTGAGAATAAGGCACGAGTCATGCAATGAAGGAGAATTAATTTAAGACTGATAAAAGGAAATATGTGCCTCGGGAGGACATTGCTTCAAATGTGCTTGCTGGCTTATTTCATGACTGCTAACTACTTTTAGTGGTGACAGTTAAATCAATGATAAAGGTAATCCACTGTCATGGTTTACGGATTTAGCAGAGCAGCTGTGGGAGATCAGGAAGGAGCTGGTCTTTGGTTCAGACTGCCACTGGCACGATAGATAGATAGATAGATAGATAGATAGATAGATAGATAGATAGATAGATAGATAGATAGATAGATAGATAGATAGATAGATAGATAGATAGATAGATAGATAGATAGATAGATAGATAGATAGATAGATAGATAGATAGATAGATAGATAGATAGATAGATAGATAGATTTTTTAGGACAGAAATGCCTTTCTCCCAAGGCATCAGACATTAGTGCCTGCCAAAGGCAAAACTTCATGTGAGGTGAACAAACTTGATCACCACCTGCAATAAATTCCAGTTTCTTAACAATCTTATGTGATATTCCTAAGACATTAGTCTTAGGAAGTGACAGTGGCTCAGATCAAAGGTGCAGCTAATCATGCAGCTCATTTCAGCAGCAGACTCTGAGGTAAAGGGCGTAAGGACGGGGCAAGCACAGCACAATTAGTCTGTGGTCTTACCAGCTCAGTAGAGAGCAGACTGTGGTTAAGGGAATTTTTGACTGGCATCTGGGTCATTGTGTTTAACAGCTGCAGATGGGTCGAGCCTCCAAAAATTTGGCTAACCCCTTTTGAAATTCTTTTATAATTCTGGCCTTCACAGCATCCTGTGACAACAAGTGTCATAATTCAATTTTGCATTGTGTGAAAGAAGTACTTCCTTCTCTTTGCATTGGACCCCCAGCCCAGATGTCTAGATTGGGTTGTGCTGCCTTTCCCTAGTGATACAGGCACGACAAGTAATGATCTCCTGTTCACATTTCCACGCTGCTCATGAGTTGTCAGGACCTGTGTCACATCCCTTCTCAGCTGAGGTGACCAAGATGGAGAACTCTATTGTAGTCAGCCTGCCCATCTATGGAAATCATTGCATATTTCTGTGCCATCTCTTCTGTATCTTCACTAATTCTTCTACATCCTCCTCAGTGTATGCAGGGCTGCACCTTGTGTTCGAGGCAGGGTACCCTAGAAGGAGTCACTTTCTCATCATCATTCTCTAAGCCATTCCTAAACCTCTTTTTTGCCTCTTTGACAGCTGTTGAACAGTGAGCTGGAATTTTCAGCAAACTCAGTGATTGAGATTTCCTTCCTGCCTGATGTTAATTTAGAGCCCCTGATGTATGTCTAGGGTTGGTGGTTCTCACACTCCTCACTTTTTATTCACTACTGGCAAGTTTCATAGGTTATTTCATCAACCTGTCATTCAGTTTTCTGAGATCACTCTCCACCTGGTTGCAGCTGGATCTTTTATTAATATGTCAAGTTGCCCAGGTCTTAACACAAAAGGAATTGCAGTGCCTGAGCTCTCACTCAACAAACTTTGCTCTTTCCCATTCTATCATATTTCTAGCTGCTCTGCTCTTTGTTATGCTTTCTGTCAGTTCTCCTTGCCTGGCTTTCCAGCCCACAGGTCTCTAGATGACCTCTAAAAGCCCTTTTTGAAAATGAATGTAACATTTGCCACCTTTCATTCCTGTGGTGCCTTCACCATTTCAACAGCTGCTGTGGTATTGTGCTGAATAGGTCAGCAATTTCAAGTCTGAGTTCCCTCAGAGCTCTTGAGTGAAACCGTCTGGTCCCAGCAATTTGCTAACATTACTTTTATTGTTTTATCCTAAAATCTCTTTTACTGACACTTGGAGTCTTGGAGAGTTTCTGGGGCTCTGTGCAGCAAGAAGTCAAGCAGAACTACCACGAGTGGACGGATGGGTCAGCATAGCCAGAGCTGAGCCACACAGAGCACATGCTCTGAGCTCAGCTCCCTTTTGCACCTCACAGGCAGGTGACAGCAGGGTGGGCACTAGGGAGTGTCCAGTTCAGGCCCCCTGTTCTGTCCTTCAGGAGTGACCAGGCCTTTCTGCCCTCACTGTATTTACAGAGATGCAGTTGAAGTCACGGATCACTTCCTCAGCTGATGTAAACTGGCATTGCTAAATTAAAGCTAATGCGGTGACGCTGCTTTATGGTATAAACACTATTAACAGCACATTAAGGCTCTGACATCCAGAGCCAGACAATCTCATCCTTTGTTTCTTCAGCCACCGAGGCAGTGAATTTAGATTCGTTATTTTTGATGGAGCTTTTCCTGTATCATGCTGGGATGCTTTTTTAGTTCTTCTCTCTTACATCCCTTTCCGCTACCCTGGGCAACTGTTTTTTTACCAGTCCTTGGTTTATTCTGTGACAAGAAAAATATCTTAGTCAAGAGCTGGAAGAGATTTCAGAAATTTTAGCTAAGTACTTCTTTTTTTTTTTTTTTTGCCTATCCTTGCTGATCATTTCCTTCCCATTTCTTGCTAAGATAACATTATAATTTGCTGAGCTCGTCTACACACTCAATAGTTAGGTGGGTGTTCAGGGCCCTTCACACCCATTATCTCCAGACACCCACTGGGTTTCCAAACCGATCTCCTCCTGCAAACATCATCTTGCAAAAATTGAGCTTTAAACCCTTCTTTACAAGCCACATGAAAACAAGAAAATCATAAATCATTTGATCTTAGCAGCTTTTTCCTGCTTACCTAACAATATTGCTCTTACATTTGCTGGGATATATTCACACTTTCTATTCTTTGGACCTAGTGAAGGTCATTCTGCAGTGGTCAGCTAAGTGTCTTCTTGGGTCTTTCCTGCTCAACCCTTGTGTGTATGGTAGCAGATGATTTTATTGAAAACATAAAATTAGATTTCCAGGAACACTTATGCACATGCCTTTGAAATCCATTTTCCATTAATATTCTTGCTGTCTGTTCATGACAAGTGAGCACAACAGGAACAAGGACACACAGTCACCAAACTGACTGCAGTGCTGGACAGATCAGGAAGGCAATGACCCTCATTGCCTTTCCCTTTATTGGTATGTCTGGGAAAAAATGGGGTACTGGTCTTAATTTTGGGCTTAGGGAGGTTAAAAACTCTCTGGGCACTTTGAATTCAATGAAATATGGAAGTGAAAGGGTGTCTTTGTGTCCTGGAGGGAGGAAAGGCTTCTCTGTGGATTAGTTGAGGTAAGATGGTTTTAAAAGGCTACAGCAGTGTCTTCATAATGACTTTGACACAGAAATGTAGCTTTGACTCTAAATTACTCAGATCTCTATTGTAAATCACCAAAGACAGACAGGATGAGTTGTAAGCATCCAGGTGATGTGGCCCAGTGGGTTGTGTCCCCACAAGTGTGGTGAGAAGCACAGAGGAACAGGAGACCTGTCAGGACTAATGACTTCCAGCCACTCAGCCCACTTTGCACACCAACTGCTGCTTGGGAGGAGGTCCCATTCAGCAGAGTCCAATGTGTGGTGGGAGGGGGAGGAGGAGATGCTGCATTTCAGCCTGGGAAGATGAGCATCAGAGCTGCAGGAGGGAAACAGGAATCCTGGTCTCCCTTTCATTCCTGTTGTTGGTGGAAACAGCTCTCTGGACAGCTTTGGTGCATTTAATGCTGGTCTCTCTTCTAGCATCAGCCACTTGTCCTCAATGGCACAAATGGTGGGAGATGCTGGGATGGTCCCAGGCAGCAGGAGGAGGAACTGTGGGTCATGTGATGGAGGTGACAGTGCAATCTGAGTATGAGGTTGTCCATACTGCTGGAGCTTTGGGAGAGAGGGGAAATTGCCTGGGATTGCTGGGCTTTTGTCACAACCTTACTCTTATCCTCAAAAGGAGGTAATTTTGCTGCAGAGGCCCTCCTTGGCACATTTTGGGGTCAGTCACAAGCTGTGAAATTCACTTTCTCCCAGCTCCAAACTCCTGTCAGGCAGCAGACACAGAGGGTGTGGGATGCAGCAATGCCTGATCATTCTTCAGCACAGGTTCTGTTTTGCAAGCCACCAGCACCCTCCTGGCCTCTGAGTGCATCCACTTCTCTGCATGCAGGACCCCACTAACTGGATTCAATAACTGACTTAACACTGTAAATGCAATCAAGTCACTGGATGCATTCAGCCCTCGAGTGAGCAGGATTAACCAGTTCCTCAGGGCAGGACGTGCCCTTAAACATCGATTGTCCAGGCAGCAGAGCAAGACCCTCTGACTCACCCACTGGTTGTGCTGGCTGCTGAGTTCTAGGTGCCATGGGTGCCTTGCTCTGCATGCCACAGCCACATGGACAGGACAGGGATTTATTTTTTTTTGCCTCCTGTCTGTCAGTATTTGGCATTTTCCTGGTGTCCAGCACATTTGTCCAGGACTTAGGCTGCTTTGGGGCTCATTGCAGAGAGGTTTCTGATCCAGCATGTGGCTTTTAACACCACCACCAAACCTTGCCTGTGAACTGGGCTGGCTCTCACCCTAGTTTGTGATCACTGAGATCATACTTTCAGGTGCACATTGTTGAAGGAATGAAATCTCACTAAAAGGATAAAAGCTTCCAGCGTTACCAGTTTTTTCCCCGTCACGTGAGCCGTTACCAAAGCTGATGAGGAAATCACAGCAGCTCCTAATTGCACTCTGCAGAAGACCTTGCGTGTCAAGACCATCCTAGTCACTCCCTTGCCTGCTCAAACCCAGTTGCATCATTGAAATAGGACCTGGCTGGAGTGTTAAAGAGAAGCCTTCCATCTCTTTTCCAGACATAAGCTGTTCTGCTCCTGACATCCTCACATGCCAACAGCAGGGACTGTGCTGGAGTAGGAGCCAGGGAGAGTTCCCCAACCTTGTCTTCAGGCGTCTCACCCCTGTGGCCAAGCTGGTGGCTGGTCTAGAAGGGACCACCTATTTAAAGGACTGGAGCTCTTCAAATCACAGGCAGGTGGGATTTTTGCAGCAGACTAACCCAGTCAGGTGAGGGCTGCAATTCCAAAGGGCTCCAGACCTTGCTGTTTTTCAGATACTTGCAGAAAACTTCACTGTTTCCTCAGGCCCAATGGGAAGGGCTGAGTTTAGAGATGCCAGAGCAATTGTGTGTTCTGGTGGCAGGAGGTGGCTGTGGCAGTGGAATTTGAGAGCTGCCACTGCAGGATGCTGATCAGCACTGGCATCTGGCAGGGCAAGGCTCAGATGTGATTATGGCTGTGGACGTGCCCAGTCAAACCAGAGCAGCACAAACGAGCTCACCTCCTTTCCCTGGCTGATAGGCATCATCAGGAGAGGGAATGCACATGTACATCTGTACCCATATGCCAGAATACACAGGTACATGGTGTGCTTTGAACTCCCTGTGTTGCATTCAGAGTCTGCATCAGTGTGATTTCTCAGTACCACACAAAATTACATTCCCAGAATTAATAAAGGCACTCTCAGGTGCTCTTTCTTTGCCTAAATGACTCGTTGATTATGACTTATTGTCAGTCCTGCCTGGTAATGAGGGGCTAATAAGGCTTTTCAAAGCTCACTAACAGTGAGGGAGACTTTTCCTGGTGGACTCCACTGCTGAGCTCTTCCCTTTCTGCAGGGCTGGGTGATGGGAGGGGGAACCACAGGCTGGCTGGATGTTCTTTGCTGGACTGTGATGAGCAGCAGTGGGTACCCAGTGGTTCCTGATGCTTTTGAATGGCTGGAGGGTAGGAGAGGTGCTGAATTGTGATGACACAGAGCAGAGAAAGGCTTGAAGTGGGGCACTCCATCTCTTTTCCTTGGAGAGATGTAGCAGAGCAGGA
>NW_008661177.1:20707-32312 GCF_000695815.1 Acanthisitta chloris
CTTCATTTTTGTTTAGGGGATTGACTTTTGGCTCAGCCATCTGAAGTGGCATGCAGGCATGTACATGCATGGGTATGACTGAGAGCTTTATTTTTAAGGACATAAAGAAAGGAATGTCTAGTGCTAACTCTCCCACATCTTTGGGAACAGGTGCCTGCTTCCTCATGCTGATATTGTACTCATGTGAGGAGAGGATGGTTTCTTAGAGAATTAAAATCCTTGAAGGGATGACACTGATACTAAGAGTATTAAAATCTAGTAGGTAGATTGTGTGCATTATTATAAACCAAGATGATCCCTGGTTTTTTAATCATTTAATCTTTGCTGCTTGTTTATTTACGCCTGTACTGTGATTTTTCAAATCGTGGTGCAGCAAGAAACACCTACATTTTGGTGATCCTGATTAAGATCAATAGACTTGAGGCACTTTCTTCCCCCAAAAAATCCCAGAGGGAGTCTTCCAAAAGCCAGACACTAGAAGAATTAAAAAGGGAATCTGGAAGGCCCCAGAAACCAGTGAACTGGGTCTAGATGAAGTTTTTCAGCTATGAAGAACAACTAAGCAGCACAGATGTCCCAACACTCTTCCCTTGCCCTGTAAGTAGGACATGGACTGTGTGGTGAGGTGCACACACAAGTCAGATCCAAAATTTATGGATTCCAAAAATATGAGTTGTCATCCCTGGAACACGTGGGTCAGTGTGGTCACTCAAAGCTCCAACATACATAGCATGGGTGTATCCATTTGTGATGTTGCTGCAGTCCTCTCCTAGCTCAGGTCTTGTCGCAGAATCCCAGATTTACGGATGGAAACAACCTGTTAGGTCATCCCAGACATCCCTCTGCTTAATGCAGATTTATTCCCTCCTGTATATTTTCCAGCACTTGGTCCAGTCTATTGTTCAAGTGACTCAAGCGTCCCTTGAGGGACATTTTGGAGCCTAACAGACCTTGCTGTCAGTATTTTGTTTCCCGTCATATTCCTCCTAAAGGTTCTTCTGCTTAATTTAGTTACTTACTCTTTCTGAAGAACAGTGATGAGGAACAGGACTGTAGAAATAGGACATTTATGTCTTACTTATTCAGCTAATTCCCGTTATCCTATTTTTGATGGCCCTGCCCAGTCCCGTTCTCCCTGGTGTTTATCACCTCACACTCCTCACTTGGGAGTGTTGTCCAGCTTCAACTGGGATGGCTGGTCAGGTGCCTATGGACTTTGGAAGGGGCAGGATGGAGGCATTAGCTGTGCAGAGACATTTTTTTCCCCACCTCATTTTCATTCTGAACAAATCCCTTAAGCTTTGGCATGAATGCGGTGTGTCTGCAATGACATTTGAGAGTGACACTGTTAAATTTGAGTGAAAGTTGGAAAATAACAACCACTGGTAAAGAATTTTGATGCTGTATTGCAATTTTCTTCAACATTTACCTCCTCCCTCTTTCATTAGTTATAACTAAATGATGGGAGAGAGAGAAAGGGTTGCAAAGTTCAGGTTGGAAGATGAGCCACCAGGAAGTCAGGAAATTAAAAAGGAGTGTAATAATAATGGGTTTTCCCAAACAACATGAACTTGGCGTTATTCCACAGCCCAAGTACTTGGTGTTACAATGAGAACTACTATCTGATCCTCGTTTTTGCAGAACTAAATACCTCTGCAACCAAGGAGCTAAATGTAAAGGGAACAGGAATGTTGTTTGTCCCCTGGAGGACATTTTACATTGTCAAAGGGGTGGAAAAGGCCTCCATGTAGAGGACAGTCATGTCCCTGATGTGTAAAGGTTTAACTTTACTAAGTGACAGATGAATAGGAATTCACACTCTGGTCCCTACTGTGCAGTCCATGCCTTCTCTTCCCCAGCAGCTCACCACCACTCCTGTTCCCAAAGGTAACTCCCACAGCCCTCTGGGGCACCAGCCCAATGATTTTGGTGAGACTGCTGGAAACAAGAGCTTTAATCATCTTAGCTTACAAAAAAACTCAACACGACAACACAGATTTTTAAAACTATTTTTAAACCAGGTGATTTTTCAAAGTCAGCTTAGAGCAGAGAGTGGCAAACACAGAGATGGTCACAGCTGGGTGGAGGGAGCTGTACATACAGCAGCAGAGAGGAGAGCAGGAGGGCACCTTTTAAGCTAAATCTGCTTCCCAAGGAATTGTAACATGAAAATACAGCCAGAGTTAAGGTTGCCAGGTCAGTTTTAGCTTTGGGGGTTCGTGTGGCTTGTAGATATTTGCTATAATGTGGCATATTGACAATAGTCATTCCAGCATACAGAACATCCTGGTACAGTTCAGTATCCATCCATGACTTATTTCCTAGGCTGCAGGTTGGAGAATGAAAGATGCTATTGTAAGGGCTTCAGGGAACGTGGTGAGGAATGGGGATGAGGTTATATCATGCCATGTCTGTCACGACTGACTGAACAGTCACGTCTCTACGTTCTTGATTATGCCAGTGGCACTAAATACAGTAGTTAAGGAAGAAACTTTTGTGAAAAACTCTAGTTATTTGCTTCATACATCATCAGCCCTTTTTTTTGTGTTTTCTTTTGTTTCTCTTCTCTGCATGCACCACAAGCTTTCTGTGTTTCTCCTCCTCTGCTCTGTAGGTCTCTGCCATCTTGTAACTAAAGGTGGAAAGGTGAATGAAAAAAGCAAGTTGTTGTGGGAAGGGAGGACTTGGGGCAGTTTCACCACAGATGTGGACTGTGTCAGACATGAAATGCAGCAGATTTCTGTCCAGCTGGTCCTGCTTTCTGGGATCATGCCACCAAATTATCTTCCAGCCACACTTTTACATGACCCTGGGTTTGCATGCTTTCCTCCCTACAAACCCTAGCAAATTTGTGTTGTCTCTTTTTTTTTTTTATCTTATTCTCTCACTTTGTCTTTCTTTCCTTTTCTTTCCATCTAAGAAAGAAAAAAAAAAGGTTTAGCAAAAAGGAAAAAAAAATCCTGAAAAATGTTCCTTTGGGGTTTTTCTGCTAAATATATCCCAGTATAGTTTTGCCCCAGAAGGTTTCAACAAGAAAAAATTTCATTTTATATGTACATGTGCACATGCCCTCAAAAAAACTAATCCTTTCTATCACACCACACCAAAGTCATCAGCTAAACAGTCTCTGCAGCACAGCCTGGTAAACAGAACTGGTAACCACTGGTCTCCAGAACCAGTGAAAAGAAAAAGATTATGCATGACCTGCCTGGGATCAGGCTATGAAGAATGAAGCGGATCTGATTGATGCAACCTCCACATGAGAGGTGGTGAATATGTATTAGTTCAGAGCCTTACCCTGTTCATGGTTCTGAGCTCCCCTTGTCATTACTGCATGCTTGAAGGTGCTTTGAGATTAGAGCTTTCATTAGGCTCCTTGGAGATATTTCCTAAAGTACACATGAAAATAGCTTTCTCTCCAACTTTTCAAGGTCACCTGCACAAACCTTCACCTCACCTTTCCTAATCTGTTGCTGTCAGCTTGGTGTGGCAGCACTTTGGGTGACAGGGAAGGTGTGATACCACCTGTCTGGAGCCACATGTGTGTGGGCAGAATGACCAGACCCAGCTTAGCAGCTCTGCCCCAAACCCACAGATGACCTGGATGGTGGTACCTCATGTCCGCTGCTGAACACACCAGTGCTGGCACCTTCCTGCCAATCCACAATGAAATCATGAGTGGTGCTGCAGGCATCAACCCACCCTGCTCCTCTCCCTCCCCACCAAAACAGCTTCTTGTTTTCAGTAAGTTTACTTGGCACATGGCTGTGATGGAGCAGTGTACCTGCGGCTCCTTCCCACTGACTTGGGTTGTGGTGGACACAGAAGGACTCAGGGCTCCCAGGGAATGCAGTGGGGTACAGGTGCCCCACATTAGGCAGAGAGGTCCTTCCCCAGGAAAACAGGCTGCTGGGGGAGAGGGAGCCAACCTTGCTGCCCTCCCTGGGCATGCCACAGCCCCAGAGCCAGGCTGTCTGTGGCCACTGAGGGAAGTCCTCACAACAAACCTCCTCCATCCAAGAAAAGACAAAATAATTAAGATTCCTCTATAGCCCTGAACCAGAACACAGATCCAGTGTGAGGTAGATGTTTTGTGCCCTTCAGTAACATACATTAACAGGGATGAGATACACAGGTGAGTGCAGAAGTCTGTGTTTGAGCCTCTTTGAGAGTGGGCAGCGGGCTTGGAGAGCCAAGATCCAGAATTGTCCCCCTGGAACAGGCAAATTATGGCTCTCCCAGGGCGGCCTGCACCCCAGCAGCCAGGAGGAAAGGATGCAGGCTCTGCTGTTCCTATCTTGGAGCTCATTCCCAGGCAGACTGCCCACTGCAGTCAGGGGGTGATTAGTCAGGCTTAGCAGTAACAATACTCTGTTGAAGGAATGAACTTGTTTTCCATTTCGTTTGTCGCTGCACCTGTGATGACAAAAATCAGTGTACTGAGCACTACAAATAACATGCATTTTTCCAGAACACACCGTCACTTCTGGGAGAACAATAATGAAAATTACAGAGACCTTTCAGGACAATTAGGGCAGCACAAAGACCCCTCTGTGCTGATGTCCTGGTGGGGATCAGTGCCCAGCATTGCAAAGGTGGGGCACAAATGACTGTGGAGACCCAGGTGTGGCAAGATGCTGTCCTACGGGGCCATGTCTGCAGCAGAGGGATGGCAGTCAAGAAGCAGGAGGTTTCATCCCTGTTTGACTCCACATCCTGGTAGCATTACCCCTACCAGCAGTGCTGGGGCTCAGAGACTAATGCAACCCACTGGTGACCTACAGATTTCCATTGCTCTCCTCCCTCTACCATCCTTCTCCAGCGATGGGTTTCTCTCTCCTTAGCATTGTTCCCCCAAAGACCAGATAACTCACATCATTAACCCTGTTCCAGCTGCCCCTGCCCCTCACGCAGCACTTGGAGGGAGCTGTATTGCTCACACCCTTCTGGCAGGCTTTGCCTGATGGGCTCACACTGTATCTTCTTCCCTGCAGTGTCCTCCATCTTATGTCTCCAAATATTTGGGTTCCTTGGTCTGACTGAGACACTGGAGAGAAATGAGATATTCCTCATGATCTCTAAGTCTCTCTCCCGAGTTAATACAGTTACTTAAAAGGACTTTTCTATCAGTTTGGTCCAGCCAAAAGCTCAGGAAACTTTTCTGTTTATTTTCCTGGGCTTCACCATGTGACCACTGAGCATGTATTATCCAGGACCTTTCCTCAGAATGTTTTTATTACTGAGGAATTTGCACAAATATTTTGTGGTGCATTAGTGCCAGACTAGTGATCCTTTCTGAAGAAAGCCAATTTGATTGCATGAGCTGATTGAACTGGACAGGTCAGCCAAGCAAGGTGAGCAGGCTTTTGGTGAACGTGTTTCTCATATTGCTTTGGCTCAACTAGAGGCCCTGAATACAATGACTCACAGAAAAGGAGGAAACAAACCCAACCTTGTGGCTACCCTTTCAGCTTGGGGTCTGTCTGGAGATCAGCTAAGGGCTAAGATTACTCTTTATTTTATCTGCACTCGTTCACTCCACCATCATAAAAAAACCAGGTCTTTTCTTTCTTCCATCACTGCTTATTTCCTTCCTGAAGTGATAATCCTTGGAGCCATCACAACTGGTTGCTATGGAAGTGGCGGAAAGCACAAAAGCACAAAGAGAAGATTATGGTTTCAGGTGAGAAAACAGCAATGGGCACAGACAAGCTCCTAAAATCTAGTTTGGCTCTGAGGAGCAACACCACAGAGAGGCATTAAAGGACTCTCTCTGCTTTATTTGCCTTATTTAGGTGTTAGCTCCAGCTCCACAACAGCAAAATGGCAGATTAGAGTGAAACAAGTCACACATAAATAAATGGAGAGGGCCTAAAGGACCTGAGGTGGG
This sequence comes from Acanthisitta chloris, assembly GCF_000695815.1. NCBI lineage: Eukaryota > Metazoa > Chordata > Aves > Passeriformes > Acanthisittidae > Acanthisitta > Acanthisitta chloris. Next base: position 26,598 of record NW_008661177.1, read on the forward strand.
GAGGGCTCTGTGGGGATGTTCCCAGCAATGCAAGTGCAACCTGGAAATCTGGGCTCCTTTCTCCCACACTCAGATGGGACCAGTCAGAAACTCCTTCAGTCTGGCAGCTGAAGATGGATCTAGGTTGTTCTGCAGAATTCCTGCATCGATGCAATGACAGACATCCAGCGATGTGTCCTTCTGTCACTGAAAGAAGGATCTAAAAACTTGAGATCATAGAATCATAGAATATCTTGAGTTGGAAGCGACCCTCAAAGCTCATTGCAGTCCATCCAAAAGGAGGTGACATTACTGAAGGAAGACATTTTATTCCACCAAGGGATATACTTTCACAAGGATCTCCACAGGGTGTTTCTGTGAGGATGAGGGGTTGTCCTTACCCAGCCTAAAAGCAGAGCAGCAGCCCCAGAGCCCAGGGCTGTGGCAGCCAAGGTGTTGGGGACAGGGATGGCAGTCTGGAAAGGCACACACAGCCAGCTGGTCAAATAGAGAGCTCTGCTTCTTTCCTTACAGCTTAGTCCAGCCCTGTCAGGGCACTGATGTGAGTTAGGGTATTCTGATGGAGAGGGGAGAGGTTTGATAAGCCTTTTCACATAGTCCTGCTAAGCAAACAGCTTTGGCTCCCATCAGATTGGTACCTGAGTAGTAAAGTGTCACTTTCCACAAGGAGGGGTGCAGACAGCAGGGCCAAAGTGGCTGGAGCACTGCCTGTGCTCTCACCACCTGTGGTTAAGCCCAGGACAGAGGGTTAAGCCCCAGAGGTTATGGTAAAACTGCTTTACAAGAACTCAGGTCATCCTTCGTCCTTCCCACAGCTTCGGCCAGGGTCTGTAACACTATACCCATGTCTAGGTGGAGAATATAGCACACTTAGGCTAGATGGGGTCTGAAAATACATTTTAAAAAACAAGTCTCTGTTGGCACAGCTCAGGGAAACTGTGCTAGAAATAACTGTGCTTATGCATAGCTGTCAAAAACAGGCTGTCGCCGGTGCCGCTCGGACGGGAGCTCAGCCAGGACCTCACTGCCCGGCGGGAGGAACGAGCCCTGTCGGAGCTTTGCCTTTGTCTCCAGACCGAGGATACATAGATCAAAAAGCCAGGGAGGTGTTTTTGCTCTGTGCAGAGGAATTTCCCCACTTGGCATGTCAGGAGGATCACATCCCTCCCGGCTCCAGCCCCAGCCGCGTGCGGGCTGGAAGTGGGAGAAGGGCATCAACTCCCACTGCCTTGAACCACAGCAGAAGAGGTAACCCCAGATGAGCCCTGCGGGGGACATTTGGCAGCAAACTCCTAAGTGGATTTTTCCACTTACACAAACTGCTCTTAATTAGGCTGGACAATTTTAGGAACTCTCAGAGGTTGGCTGGCAGTTTTCTTTGGCCAGCAGCAGTAGGGCTATCTTGTGAACTACCCAGTCAGAAACAGCAGCTACAGGGTCTTGTGTGATAAGCTGAAAGGGAAAAAAACTAGGGTAGCCTCATAGAGATTTGAGTCATGACATAGTTAATTACACAGACCCAATAAAAGAGTTAATTAACACTACAGTTGTGAAATAGATAATAAAACAAATTAGAATGGATGACATTGATGTAATTGCAGGAAAGTGAAGGCTGCTAGATTATAGCCATTCCCACATACAGTTTCAGGCTAAAAGGGAGACTCTTTTCATCTTCTGGGTCTTCTAAATAAACTCCTCAGAGAGAGCAAAGATGGCTATGACTGAATCCCAGGGTACAGGCTGTTCCTCATTTCCTAGCGCTGACATACAGTCGTGACAAGGAATTATATATTGCATTCATCACGCCTGCTCTCCAGGCATGATCCCCAAATAATTAATCCTTTTAGCTTGCAGTAGCTGCCATCTGGCCAGTTTCCAACCAACCTGGCTGGTTTTACTACGGAGTTGCCAGTTGCCTGTGCTCACGCAGGCATGGATGGCAGTGGCTTGCCTAGGGTACCTGGGATTTGCATTTTTAAAATTGAAGTTTCAGGTATGCCACGTGCTGCCCAAACACAGAGAACAAACCTGCCTTTGCCTCAAAGCACTTTCTGTCTAGAGGGAGAAGGAGTGGGACCCATAGGAAACACATACAGCAAGACTCAAGCAGACTTTTTTTGCTTGTTTTGTGTTGGAAAACTTTGAATAAAAAGGCCCAGAATCCAAAATACAGTGTTTTTTTGTTTTTTTTTTCTCAGTTCTCTTGGTCCTGCAGCACAAGCATGACAATGAAATTAGAAAAGGGGAGAAAATTATTTTTATGCTACAAGACAGGAGAAGAGTGATGAGAACAAATTCAGTTTAAAAGAAGAAAAATTGTCTCTTCTCCAATGTGTCTGACCTGCCCTAGGTGTGACAGGCAACCCTGAGGAAGAGAACTGATGCTCCTAAGCAGCTGTCCCACCATGGGAACATATGGAACTTCTTGCAAGGAGATCTCTAGGATCATCCTCAGACCCCACGTGGCAGAGGATCCTCTCAGGGCTTTGCAGTGACCTGTGATGAAGGTATTGCACCCACAAACTGACACTGGCACAGGTTGCCCGAGGAGGTTGTGAATGCCCCAACTCTGGTGGTGTTCTAGGCCAGGTTGGAAGAGCCTTGAGCAACCTGATCTAGTGAGGAGGTGTCCCTGCCCAGGGCAGGGTGGGTTGGGACTAGATGATCTCTAAAGTCCACTCCAACCCCTGAACACACTATGATACTTTGACATTAAGAATGAATGTCTTTGTTCCTGAAAATAATCTGGTTTATGGAAAGCACCAGGGAGAAACTTTCATTGCTTCCCTAAGATCCTTACCTTCTCTTTTTGCTCTGCTACTGGTCCCAGGTCAGGCAGAGGATGGAGCTGACCTTGGCTCTCAAGCTGCTCCCTGCTGTGGTCAGTGTGGACCCACATCTGCTTGGCTTGTTGGAAGAACACCTGCCAGATCAGACCTAGCAGGTTGCAGAACACCTACTCAGTGAATCTTTCCAGGTCTGAGCTATCAAACTACTTGGATCCAAGGGAATTTGTGTAATTGTGTATGTGAATAGCCACCCAGTGATGGCATCTACTGCACTTTAGCCAGTATCCTGGGTAGAAGATGCTTGAGGGAATGTAAAAGATCAGGAGCTATGGAGAAATGTTTCTGAAAATCTCAGAATTGGAGTCAAAACCATAAAAATGCAGCTAAATTCTTAATGAACATACTCCCAAGAGAGTATCCTTGAGCTGGGGAAGTGACTTGAAAACATGCTGTGATTCTCCATGGTGCAGTTCATTTCTGAAAAATGGCTTTTGATATGAAAATTAAGATTCTATAGAGATCATTTGGGTGACAAGTGAAAACACGTGCGTTTACAGAGCTGCTTTTCTCTCCCACCCTAAAATGAGAAACTTTCTTCCTCAGGTCACCTGGCCAGAGGTAAGAAACAAGGTTCTGCTAGATAAATTAGACTCCTGGTGACACCTGAAGAAGCCACTACCATCAGCACAGACTCTGCCAGGACAGGGATGCTGTGGAGGATTTCAGTAAGGCAGTTCTGCTGGTATTGAAGTCAAAGAAGGAATTTCAGCCTCTTGTCTCTGGGGTACTTTCCCTCTGCATGGGAAACAAAAAAGAAACACCCAAGGCTTTGTTCTTTGTTGCATTTTTATGATCACAGTCACCTGACAGCACTAATTCCCAGGGGGAGGAGATCAGCAAGCATCTTTACAGGTCTGAGTGACTGGCACTGAGGAGCTTTATCAGAATTCAGATTAACAACTGCTCTGCCAAGGTAAGCCCCTCGCTGAATAGTTGGGGTAGGTGGATAAAGCCTTCAGGTAGAGTGAGCTCGATTGCTTCTTTTTCACAAAACTTTTTGTATTTCAATTGAAAACCCTGAATCTTTCAGCTTTTCAAACTTCTCAGTGGCCAGCAGTCTCTTACCCAAATCCAAGTCAAAGCTGTTCAACCAAAACTGCCTCCAAAACCAACTTCTGCTGCTCATGGGCTTCATTTGCAAAGCAACAATGAAAAATTACTCCCCTTACACACACTCATGCACACCAGCATATGGAATTCCTGGTTGCTAAATCCCAAACTACACAGCAGCACTTTCTTGGTATCAGATGAATTGTTATACAGCTGAAAAACATTGCTCAGTTCATGAACTCTGTTGGAGTTGGGTGGATGCTAGATATCCTTGGCATAAGTTGGCTGCAACAGCCTTCTGTGAAAGAGATCCTTTATTTTTAAGGTTATAAAGGAATAGGAATTAAAAACTAACCATGAGCATGCTAATACCAGAAGAACAACGCATTCTTCCAAACAAAGATGTGAACTGGTCAGTACTGCCATGAACTCTTTTCTCCTTATAAATCTCAGGTTCATGCTTGGTGAATCCAGCTGTGCTGTCAAGAGAGCAGGGGATGTTTTGGAAAGCAGCCTTAGGAGCCAGGACTGCAGACAGCAACTCACAGGCAGCACAGTGGAGCTGCCTCCTGGTCCCTGGGCACAGCCAGACTGTGTACCAGCTCTCCTCTCCAGCTTGCCCATCCTGCAGCCTAACACCTGATTCATCTGCTTATCTCCCATGATGTTGCTACAAGAAGCCTCAAGAGTTAATTCTTCCATGTTTTCACAATTCTTCTCCCAAATGTGGGTGTATTGCCTTGTTTTCCCCCTGTGCTCCCTCCTTTTTTCCCCAAGCAGAGCACTGCTGTCTCTTCAGTCCCCACTGCCACAATTCTTGTAGCATATTTCTTCACCTAACAGTAAATGCTCTGTTAGGAGCAGAAAGGCTTTGTCAAGAAAACAAAAGAACAAAGGAACAGAGTTTTGCATAAGTGAAGGTAAATTATATTTACAAAAAGGGCTTCACAATAAATCTGCTGTAATAAATATACCACAATAAACCAGTCCAGTTGTCTTGCAGTGCAAGACCTTTTTTTTTGTTGTTGTTAGATTTGTTGGAAAGAACCTTATTCTCTTAAAGTTTTAACAAGCACCTTCAGACATCTCAATGGTTTATCAGCCCACTTTGGTGTGTCAGATTTCCTCAAAACCACTGATTTTTCTGGTAGAGAGAAGCACTGCAAGGTGCAAACTCAGTGCAGCCAGAGGAGCAGGTGAGAAAATAACTTTCACAACTCAAGGCTTCTGAACACCCAGGCGAGTTGACTGAGGCTGTGATCACTGTTCAGAGAAGGCAAAAAAAATAAAAGAAGTTTTGGGATGTACCATGGTATCTAATGAGATCTCCCTCTCTGCCTGAAGGTAAATGGGTCATTGCTGGATGAGGAGTTTGGCTGTGTTTCCACACCAGTCTGACAATTGGGAAACTGCTGTGTGCTGGCCCTCTCACCTTCCCAGCCTGCTCCTTCTGTAAAATATATCCAGAGGTGAGGAGAGGAGCTTTTCAAACCATTTCCTTCTCCTTTTTAGGGCAAACCCACAATCTCTCACAATAATCTCGAGCATCAGCTCCATTCTTGCCTGAGGAGTCCCATGGCAAGCCAAGCTCACGTGTGGGAAGGATGGAAAGCTGGAACCTTTTAGCAGTAGATGAGCTGCTTTATGTTTTACACGAAATAATGAAGGGGTACAAACAAATTAGCATCACTGTCTGAGGCTTTCCTGCGTCTCAGTCGAGGCAGGATTCTCTCCATAAGGACAAGCACAGGCAAAATATGCAGGCAGCAGCAGCAGCAGGAGCAGACAGTCGTCACCAAATCTGTCTGAGGGTGTG
>NW_008661177.1:32334-43759 GCF_000695815.1 Acanthisitta chloris
CTAGCGTGAGCATAGGGGATTACCTGGATGGCAGCTGAACTTGTGTGTCTAGGGCTCCAGCCACAGTGCAGGGTGGTTGCAACAGTTAGCTGAACACCCAGTGATTAATGGGGAATGATCTGTGCAACAGCCTGGGAATATTTATATAACTGACAATTCCTTGTAAATAACTCTCATTACCCTCGAACGCTAAGCTACCTTCCTTCAAGCCTAATTGAATGGATATTTAAGATGTTTAATTTAGTGTTTTTCCCATATAACCACAGGATATTTTCAACCTCATTCTCTGGGGGGAAGGAAACTGAATCAGCATCTTCCCCTTCTCCAAAGTGGTTTCTCTAGTTTATATAGCGTCTGGAGGCCACGAGGAGTTTTTCCCGGCAAAAATGAAAGAGCTGTTGCTACAACAAACTTGTTCCCTTTGCCTACTTAGGTCCTTGGATACACTTTAAATATGAAAGCATGTGGTGATGATGATGCAAGAGGTCACTAATAATGCTCATACCCATTAATTACAAAAGTATAAATAACATGTAAGTAATACATACTTGATCTAGTAGCTGAATTGCAATAAAGAAAAAAAAAAACCAAGAGCAAAATCCTGGTGTGAAATGTTTCAGGGCATTGTTTCATTTTCCTCCAACGTGACCCCTCCACACACACTATTTGTTCTGAGTCAGCAAAAGACAAGCTCAAACCAAAGACTGTTTCATCTTCAGGGCAAGTTTTTTAAAAAATTTCCTATTTGTACACTTTGAAACAAATGCTCAATTCTGAAATGAACACACTGCCTAACTTATGAAATATCAATGCCTTTCCTGAATCTTTTTTTCCTCTCAATCACTTTCTAAATATATTTTGTCAACCAGATTCAAGTTAGTATGTCAATACGTAATGAATACTTATCTTCCCCATCTCGACTTTTATTATCATGTTCAAATAATATTTTGCTCTTTGAAACAAATGCTCAATTCTGAAATGAACACACTGCCTAACTTATGAAATATCAATGCCTTTCCTGAATCTTTTTTTCCTCTCAATCACTTTCTAAATATATTTTGTCAACCAGATTCAAGTTAGTATGTCAATACGTAATGAATACTTATCTTCCCCATCTCGACTTTTATTATCATGTTCAAATAATATTTTGCTCAGGTCTGATTGTTAGTTGCTCATCAGTAGCTGGGACAATAGATGTGTGATCTGCTCTGAGTACAGAGTGCTGTGCCCCTTGGGAGGAAACAAAACAGGAGGTCTGGCCTTGTCTTACCCACAGAAAATCATTTCACCAAGACCTGACAATTATTGAGGTGTGACACTATGTGGAACTCGTCTGATGCAAAAGAAAGAAAAGAGAAAAAAATAAATTTAGGTTGTGTTTTTTTTCTATGAAAAACTTTTGAAAAGAGTATTTTGGATGTTTTGGGGGCTTTGAATCAAACACAGACAATTACCCCCCAAATGTTGACCTTTCAGGAAAGTGCTGGTATTAACAAACACTTTTTGTACAATTGTGATAATCTGGGCCAAAAAAAGTGTTGGTTGGTTTTTTTCCCATCCAATTGTAGAAAGTGTGGAGGTTTGATGATCAGTTAAAATTATGACCCTTTTTTCCTCTTTGTTTTGATATATTTCTATCAAGACAACAGCAACCAGATCAATGCTTTGCAGGCAACAAATCCCATCACTGCTGCCAACCTCTGGCCTCGGACAACAGCCGTAAAATCAGTGTCCCAGAGGAAGGTGATGACTGTTGAGGGTCAGGGCTGAGAGAGCAGTAGAGTGGTGTGTTCACCCTCACCTTGGGGAGAAGTGGGTTGATTGTAGTGACCTGAATTTCGGGGTTTTGTGGAGAGATTGAGAAGCCTTTGAGGCTGGGGAAGCTGCAGGAGACCAGTGCCTGAACTTCAGAAGTATGTGAGCATTGGGGTGTCTCTGTCTTGCAGCTGAATTTCCCCCTCCACACCAGAGCAAGAGTGCAAAGAGGAGCCAGAGAAAAACAAACGGGCGGTGGAGAGAGGAGGTGGAAGCCAGTCTGTGTCAGACTTGCAGGAGCAAGGCCAGACGTGGTAAGGAGTAAGTGGGTGCTTCGTAAATTCCCTGTACATATGTTTTGGGTGGGTTAATAGCTTGACTCAGCACAGAGGACAGACAGATTTCCTTCTCAAGCACAGCTTATGAGCTCAGACCAAGCTTTTGATTCACACTTTGAGTGGGTTAGTTTCACAAGTCTTCTAGTGAATCTTTGAAATTGGATAAGAGCAAAACCACAGTACAAAAAGGCTTCTTGCATTTCTGAGCACATAACTGCTGCTGTTTCATTATGATCTAATGTTTCATTGACCAAACCTTGGCTTAGGAAATAGCAGAGAGACATGGTAAAATACAATCCCTGAAAGACTGATATGTTACAAAAAAACAAAAGACAAGAACTGGGAAGCAAAAAGTGGGTATTTTTATAATTAAAGTGTGACTTGTTTTCCTTTAAATTTATTACTGCTCAGAACCTGAAACTACCAGACATCCTCGAGAGGCAAAATTAAGCTGTAGCAAGCACGATGCCTGCGTGCCCCAGCAGTGGAAATGTGATTCCAAATCCCTCATCCCTGGCTGGGGTGGTCCAGGCTATAAATCACAACCTCTTCATAGGTGGGAGCCACCCACCAGTGCCAGTGAGACATTGGCCACCTCCCCCAGGCAGCTCTTGTGGATGCTGAGAAAGGACCAGATGCACTGCATGGACCACTTGGCTGTTGCCCATCTGCACAAAAGACTGTCCAGTCTTTAGCATGACTTGAAGTTTTTCTGCTTCTGAATTGTTAGTGGTGGCCTGTTTCGCAATGGGGACTGGCACTGCAGTATCAACAGCTTAAATGCAGTCCAGAAAACTTACCCACTGCAGCTCTGGCCTTTTAAATCACAGAAAGCTGAAACTCTCTGAAAAAGGATCCTTGTTCTGCAGGCAAATGAGGACAGGGGAGCTGGAAAGTGGCTGTTCCTTGATGCCATTTTACTGCTACATGCTGCTGTCTCTGGAAAACCAGTAGCTGCCTTGTGAGTGAGGCACAAGTTTGATTAGATAAGCTCAGAATATTATCTTCCTGAAACCTGGCCAAACATGCTACTACTACTCCCTTGGTCGGTGTTTTAAAAGCTACCTGTGTTTTAAACTCTTGTGAAATTCCTTCCCAGAGCAAGAACCACCTGCAGCTATGCCACCTGGTTGCTGAGGTGAGGAGGGGGGAACTGCTGGATTAAAACAAAAGCTAAACAAGTTTCCAGCCCTTGTGACCACGACTGGGAAGCTTAGCAATTTGATAGGACACACCTCAAGAGCTCAGAAGCTGGAAGGCAAGGAGATGATCTGGTGTTTGCCATCTTCTAATATTTCATACGTTTTAAACCAACAAAGAGCCTTACCTATCATTTTGGAGCATTGTTCAGCTGGTTTTAAGTGCAAGAAAAGCTTTAAAAAGTGGCTGAACCAGCCAAGAAATCACACACGTATCTGAAAAAATAATGAAATAAATCAAGAGTGTGCCTCTAATGCCCATGTTGAGGCAAAATAATAAAAAAAAAAAAAAGAAAGCCTGCAAGGCTGAAGTAATGTGTACAGGAATTCTGTTGTTGTTTTTTTGTTCCTACGCACATGCCATTGGTGTGAGGTAGTGTTTGTACTTCACTCACGCTGGGAACGTCACTGTCTGGCACCATACAGGTAATATATTCAGCACAGCTTACAGGTGGTGGCACAAGGCTGCACTTGTTTTTCTTTCCTTTTTGATTAAGCATGTTCATTTTGCACCAAGGTCATAGCACGTGGGAGAGGGTGAAAAATTAGAGGGGAAAAGAAGGTGCCATAAGAGGTGGAAATTAAAGAGTCCTGGTAACCACTTGTGTTTCCTGGCTGCTCTTTGCATTCAAAATTGGGGTATCAGATGAAGCTTATCAGAGTTAACCCAGGTGAGGGTGCAGAGCTGGGTCAGTGACCATGGTATTGCCCCCACCCCATTTACAGCCCCCTCGTTTGACTCTCCATGACACAGGAGTTCCTACCCTTAGTGTCTGAACTTGTAAACTGTATGTGCAGTTTTGAATATATTTTTTCCAAATATAAATCCACTCAATATAGATATTCTCTTGGAATCTGGAAGGTGATTTTCCATGTCTCCATGCCTTTCAGCAGGCCAACTTCACCACTGTTTCCTGTAGCATGTCACTGAGATTTGTGTCTGTGGTTGAGCTGGGGAACAAGGAATGAAATTTTGTTCAAACAGAAGGTGAAAAAGGCACTCTACTTTTTCAGTAGTTCATGACCAAATCCATAAAGTTTCCTTTAATCCAAAAGGTGCTCATGATTTCACAGTAGTTTTCTTCTTAGCAAATGAGTTGCATCCTGCATGGGTTATGCTGTATTGAATGTATTTGTTTATTTAAAGAGTACAAACCATGAAAGAAACATAGGAAGCTGAGGACACTTCCATTACAGAAACACCACCCAACTGAAAGGGAAGTCATTCTCAGTCAGGCTAAAGTTTACTATACTTTAATTAACATTGACAAATGTAACTCAAGTACCAGAGACAGCTGGGGCAAAAGGACAAACTAACCTTGGCCCATGTAGTAAGGATACAGATCCTTTGGTGCTGATGTTGAAGCCCTTGGGAGCTGTCTCAAGCCTAGTCCCTTGAGGGGTTTTTTTGTAGGCTGAGCACTAACATGATATAGAGAGGACCCTGGAGCATCCCAGATAAAGTCAAGGTAAAACAAACAAATGGTTTAATAAACAAAAATTTTTAAAAAAAGCCTTTCAGGACTGCATAAATCACAAAAATATGATCCCCTTAGTCAAGTCTCAACCCTACCTTAATTTATCTGCTATCATTTCTCATTCTTTTTGTGTCTAGGCCTCACAGAGTCACCTGGAAAGATTAGACATGATTTCTACACAAATGCATAAGAAGTTATTGGCCATGGGGACCACTAAACAGTCACTAGACAGCCCTTCCCTCTTCTAATCTCTCCTCTGCAAATCCATGTTCTGGCAGATGACCTCAGCTCAGAAGGTGAAAATGCTCTTGAGCTTCTAGAAATACAGGAAAAAGAGAGCAAGTCCTCAGTCCCTAGGAGGTGGATGATGCTCCATGCTACAGAAAAAGGAAGGAGCTGTGTCCTCTCCCCAGTCTGACTGCAGGGTGGCAGAAGGGCTTCCTTTCCTTATTTTACAGCTTAACCAGTTTAACCTTGAGCACAGAAGCAACAGAGAAAACCATGAAAACATGAAGGTCTTCCTACCCCACGTCCTGTCTTGAGCTATATCCCCCGGTGTGAGGAAGTGGGGCAGGGAAGGGGCCTGGGAAGAAAGGTGTTTTCCAGGCTGTTACAGCCAGTCATCAGAAACATGTGATCATTTAAACTGCAAACATCAGGTGCTTGCAAATACAATCAGTGAATGGTAATGACGTTTCTTTGCTTGAAACCTGGAGGTTGGCTAAGAAATTTGTGTCCAAGACAGATTTTATAAAGCACAGGTCATTTGTGCAAATAAAACATGCTGGAGATTTAGGGTCTTGACTTTTTATTAGATTTGCAATACCTGCTGGTTTCAGTCACTGAAATGAGAGGCGACTGCTCTGCTATCGTCAGTATTTCTGCTTCCTCCTTGTTCAAAACTGGAAAGGTACGTGGAGGAGAAAAAAAGAGATTAAAGGTGAAACAACTCTGAGCAGGATGAGAGAGGATCATTAAAGTTTTGGGTGTAGTTTCAGGTTGTTTTTTATTTTATCTGAACCAGTTGTCCCACCCCTAATTACAACAGTATTAACACATTCCTGGGTGTGGTCACTTGAAATTCTTAAGTGGGCAAAAATTTTTTCAGCTATGTAATGCACTTAAGGTGTGGATCAGCAGACCTCTGTAAATGGTCTGGCGTGGTCCTGCCAGCTTCTTCACCAGCTTCTGACCCTCTGTTTGTTGTAGCTTTAGCACAGAGAGGGTCATGTCATTCTTTTTCACTGAACCCGAGCCTTAGTCAGCACTGCAGCAGACCATGTTCTCCCAGCCACAGCTCAGATAAAGCTCTCTGGCTCTCAAACAGTCCTGCAGAAGGAGCAAAGGGATCAGAGCAGCTCCCACCACATTTTCATGGAGAGTCTGTGGGGTTTGTGTTATTTCAGATTGCACTGCTGGCACTACTTTCCATCTTTTTCTCGATTGTGGGTTTTTCTCAAACCAGGTAAAAATTGCAGCTCACAGAGTGGATAGTGCAGTGAGACTCTTGGCTTTGACTCACCAGTGGCTTCTATCTTGTTTCTTAGGATCTGCTGTAAATCACAGTGGATATGAGATAGCAGTTGAGTACAGTAGTGCACAAAGCCTACTCTGGGCAATTTGATAGCCTGTTAGCAACCAGCAGTCTAATGTGACTTCAAAACACAGAGTTTCTGCTTCTTCTGACTCCATGAAGGCTAGTAACACTTGGATGGCTTTCCCAACAAGACCAGATAACCTTCTGCTGCTTTTCAAAGTATCTGTTGCTATCAGCTACGTGGATATTTACAAACTTACTGTACAGACACAAGCATTCAGTGGAATTGGATTGAAAGTCAAGAACAATTGATGCACCATCCAACAAACAGCACAGGCTACGTTGCTGGTGTCATTGGATGTGCATGGGAAGCCTCAAAACTCCAGATTCTGGGTTTATTCTACTGAGTGTCCCAAACTCAGATGCCCCCTATGAATTACTCAAACTGTTTCAGTTTAGTTAGTTGGCTAGACAACTCAGTAAGAGAGGGAAATATGTCTTGGTGTCACAGGCTAGACTGGAAGGATAATGAAATGAAAGTGCCAAGAACAGCTATGTCCTTCTACACCAGGACCTGGAAGCTCAAAGGTGCTGCTCAATCCGTTTTCCCTTTTTAAGTCAGTTGATCAATCTTCTCATGGAAACTGCTTAAGGCTAGGTTTGGTGTTGCTCTTCATTCTTCCGAACTGATTTGCCTTGGATGGGCTAATGTTGGAAATGAAGTGTGAGAATTGCCTTTCCTTTTAGCCTTAGCTATTAAGAAATACAGACTTTTCAGAGCTGGGATTTACATCCCTAGGGAGCAAACTTTGCAGCAGCCATGGGTATGTGTACGCAGCATATTGTGCTGCAGCACAAGTCTCATGAGGAGAGGCTGAGGGAGATGGGGTTGTTCAGCCTGGAGATAGGGAGGCTGAAGGGGAACCTTATAGCTCTCTACAACTGAAAGGATGTTGTAGACAGGTAAGGGTCAGCCTCTTCTCCCAAGTAATGAGCAACAGGATAAGAGAAAGTGGCCCCAAGTTGCACTAGGGGAGGTTTAGATTGGATATTATGAAAAATTTCTTCATGGAAAGGGTTGTCAAGCTTTGGAACAGGCTGCCCAGGAAAGAGGTGGAGTCACTATACTGGAGGTGATATGTAGCTGTGGCACTTGGAGACACATTTTAGTGGTGGACTTGGCAGTATTGGGTTAACAGTGGGACTTGATCTTAAAGGTGCTTTCCAACCTGAATAATTCTATGATTCCATGATTCCATATTGCAGTGCTGTGTAGGAAATCTCTGGGAGAACTCCAGGTTCAGGATAGGTCAACACAATGTGATATTAGGACAAACCCTCGGTACTACACCATGGATTTATGTCCTCAAAGTGAAGCCCAACTGCATGGCTCAGGTCTGAGCTGAGCTCATGCATTTTGAGTAAAACCCACATAGCTTTGCAGCTCCTGCCTGCCTGAGGGCTGAGCTGGGTGGAGAGGGGCAGGGATGAAATTCTAGCCTCGTGACAGAGCTATGCTCGTGGTAGTCGGGATGGGAAAGCTCATCTTTGATTAAGTGGAGGTTTTAAGTTGTCATGCAAAGTGAAACATTGTCAGCAGGAGAAACTGAGCTCTGCCCTTCATGCTCCCTTTGCTCCTGACTGTCATCTCATATGTTCAGGACAGTCACCTAAAGGACACGAGGTGGAGGGTCAAACTCCTTTGCATGGAGAAAGGGAAAATGTCAGATCTCCTGCATCCCAGATGAATGATGTGACTGTTGAGCCATTAGATAAGGGATCACACCGGCTCCTCAAGCATCCCAGGAAACTAGTTCGTTTCCTTCACTTGTTTTACTGGTGCCCCCAAAGAAAAATGTTTTATCTAGGACAAAGGGAATACTGATGTTCAGCATTCAACAATTCCTGCAGCTCACAAAGTTGCAGGAAAATTGAAGATAGACTGTGATCTGAACACACTGCTTTTTTTGCTCATTCATCAAACTAGGGGGAAAATTGTTAATTTACACATTTAAAAGGTAAAGAGGGAGTCATGCTCTTGATAAATAATCCTGAAGAAAAACTGAAAATTATCAAAGAAGAAGTGAAACTTTTAGCTTTCTTTATACATCCTTTCCCCACATTTTTTTCCTTACAAACCGTTGGTATTAGTTAAGTTCTGCAAACTTGCAATATATTTTTCAAGGTTATGCTTTGAATACTTGGTGCCAAACACCTGGTAATTTAGGCCTGTGATTGAGACTGAAGTCATTAGCAGAGGTATTGGGCTTAAGGTTCACTGTGTGTTACACAAGCCTATAAGAAAAGAAATCTGGCAGGTGGGAGGATTTCAGACTACCTAGAGGTGGTGACACAATATGCTGCCTCCAAAATGCTTGATGATGATTCCTTTATTCAAGAAAAGAATTTGCAACAGTTGCTCCTATTAATAAGAAGGTACAGCATCATAAAGGAGACAGAAACATGGACAAGTCATTGGCAAACTCCTTGCTATTAAAATAAATAGAAAGGTTTGAGGTTTGTGGGACTCATACCCTACAGGATTTTTCTGCCAAAAGGCTCACCAAGGCCAGCACACATTAGAAGACCAAGAGCTCTATGGCAACAAGAACAACAGCAACACACAGACACAAGCCCCAGATAAGTAGAAAGGTTATCTTTCTGTTAAAAGCCATCCTTGCCATAGATCACAGAATCATTTAGGTTGGAAAAGACCTCCAAGATCATCGAGTTCAATTTTTTGACTGATCAGCACCTTGTCAACTAGACCACGGCACTAAGTGCCACATCCAGGCATTTCTTGAACTCCTCCAGGGATGGTGACTCCACCACTTCCCTGGGCAGTCCATTCCAATGTTTAACAACCCTTTCCATGAAGAAATTCCTCATGATTCTCAACCTGAACTGAACCTCTCCAGGTGCAGCTTGAGGCTACATCCTCTCATCCTGTTGCTAGCTGCCTGGGAGAAGAGGCCAACTCCCACCTTGCTACAACCTCCACCCTTGAGCTTCCTTTTCTCCAGGCTAAACAACAACAAGATCAAGGCTCATAAACAGTTTGTACACTTCCCAAAGTCAGGAAATCTTACTGCCATGTAGCCATGAGTGGCAATGTCCATTTTCCATGTACCTGCTGCTTTGGCTTGCCTGTAAGTGAGCACTACAATGTTCTCTCTTGGAGACAGCAAATCTTTAAGTGGTAAGTCAAATCAGCAGCCACTTGCCCAATGGAGAGTGAGAAGACCCCAGCCCCCAATATGGCTATTGGTTCAGACTGTCTTGTGAAGGATTGGGAATTTAGATTGTAAGGGATTTCCCAGGGATTGCTTTGTTTCTGTCCTCTTAAGGACACAGCACCATAAGGTGAAGGAAATGGCAGAGCAGTTACTGTCTAAAGCACACCATCACGTTTCCTTTCAAGCAGCAGGGAGGTTTCAGCTGCTGTGCCATGCTTCCTGTCCTCTTGGTGTTGGCCTGCATTTCAATCCAGAGGAAGAAGTCCCTAGGGATGAGGACAGGGGAGGTGAGAGCCCAGGTGGTCATGTTCAAAAGCACTAAGAATGAAAGAATCCCCCTCCTCTCTCTTATGGGCTGTTTTCTGCAGCTGTCTCCCCTTCACATGGGCTTTGTCCTGCCCTCCCCCAGCTCTGTAGAGGATGCAGTGAGAGGAGTTCCCGAAGCTCTGGGGTTCCTCTCTGCTCATGAATCACGCTTCTGGCTCTCAGTGACCTACTGGGGCATGTCAGAAAGCTCAGCTAGCCATTGCTTCCCCCCTTAAAGGTTATTCAGAGCACCGAGGGATTTTCTTAAATGACTGCTAGAAGTCTCAATTAGCAAGTTCCGAAGCGTGAAGGGTTTTTTTTCCATTCCTTTCTGAAGGAGGGGATGTGTGTTACTGTCACCAAGGTCAGACTCTCTGTCCTTTCCCAGCAGAGCCTGTGACTCTGCCCAGCCTCCTCCCAAACCAAGGAGACACAGGTCCATCCAATGTGTCACCAGATTTTTCCAAGGGAAGCCTGAATGAAGCCAAAGGTGACCCTGAAGACAATTCTCTCAATCTGTGCGATCTCTTTTTCATCAAATGAATGTGACTCAGTCTCTTACTGAGACTGGCCTTTACCAGGCATTTGGGGACACTGCAGATTGGGTATATCTTGTCCAGTTGCAAGTGCCTGCAGACAGCTCTGTTTGCACCAGTGGCTCTGGGCTGCCTTTATGGTCAGCGAGGAGAAGCAGGATTTTCCATGGTGTGAGTCATCTGATCTCTTTTAATCATCTACACGAGGATGAGACAAACTGTGTCCCAGAAATGCCCACTTCACCTCTCTTTACAAAAGCAGCTAACTCAGGTATAAGTGCCTGTTTTAGGTGTTTGCTTCCTATCTGTTCCCAAACACAGATGCTTTCAGAGGAAATGAGTTTCCTCCTTCTCTCTCCTTTCCTCTTCTTAAATAGTTTCTCATATACTGTCATTTTGGAAAATGCATCACCTGTTGAATTCCACCCTGTGATACGTAAGGAACTAACTCTCTGCCTTCTTCCCTTCCCTAATGTGGTACATCCAAATCTGGGTGACTGGTTGTCATTCAGTTGCATGGTGGTTTTTGTTTCAGCTGGGGGGAAAAAAATCTTGCTTGTCCTAAAGAATTTTGTCTCTTTGACACATTAACTATGTGTTTATATTCTGTTTCAGATCAGGGAGTTGTATGAAACTAAATCATGGATACCACTGCTTGCCAGTCGGTCTGCTCCTGCCTATCCCTGTCTCTGCAGCAGACAGCTGGATCCTTGTTTGGGAGCCTGGTCAGCTTTAGGACAGGGTTTGCATCTTGTATTCACCCATTATTATGGCCATGATTCAGTGAGGTGTTCTTATGCCTGGCCCCAATCCCAGGGGGCTACTCATGCACTAACCCTTAATCAAAGGCTACTTGTGAAACTTGGGACTGAGCCTGTGCTTGGGAACTGTTGAATCAGGACCACCATGTGATTCTTCATTTCCCTACTGCTTGCTTATTGCCAGTGTTTCTACTCCCCACAGGTGCTGGGAAAGACTTGTCCTTGCTCTCAGTCAGGAATGATGTCACCTGCCTTTAGCAATGTTATTCTCCTTCCTGC
>NW_008661177.1:43778-49657 GCF_000695815.1 Acanthisitta chloris
GCCTAAACAGTGCATCCACAACAAGGAATGGCATCATCTTGCTTTCAAAACAAACCTGTGGTGGGTGGAATTAGCTATGCCAAATGATGCTGGGTTGATTGATAACAATCAGTGAAGAAACTTTTCCAGCTATTCAGCCATTCACCTCTGGTCACCCTTGTTTTAGAGTGGGTAGGAGCTGGTTGTACTCTGTCTTTGTACTGCCAAGACAAAGGAGAACTGCTGATACTTTTATATTTTTTAGTCAAATGTTCATTTGAGTGGGTAATGAGCTGGAGAAAAAGGGGAGCATTTCTACATCACCCGATGTGATTGAACCTAATCTGTCTATTCAGTCTACCTTTGTGTCTGCCCTTAATGCAAATTTACCTGCTCCAGTGAACAACAAAAACCACAGAACACCTACCTGTAGCCTGTCCCGTGCACATACAGACATAGTATTTCCTTCCTGAGTTAAAAAGATACCTGAATAAAGGAAAGAGCATTCAGTTTGTGGCACAGTTTGGGTGAGTTTTGCTGCCTTATTTTGTACATGTGTTCAGCTTTTTTAGAAATGTGGATAATTTCAAAGACACCATCAGTGATATCATGTCACAGCCTGGGTGGTATCTAACATAATAAATAAGCATACATCTGGGTTATGGGGTGTGTTTCTCCCCTCTTCCTGTGGAAAACCACTCAAATTATGAACCTGCTCATGAATTGCACATAAGGAGAAGGACAGAAAACTGAAGAGGGGAAACTGGGCAAGAAGATGGTAAGTGAGATCTATAAAGAGAGCAGAGTGAGGCCTGGGAAAAAGCAGGGGAGATTAGGTGGGGGGACATGAGCTGGGAAGGAAAGAATTTGGGGATTAGGAAGGATAGTTCATGGAGGGAAGGCAGAAAGGCTGCTCTGACTCAGAGAAAGGATGGAGGAGGAGATGTCTACGTCAGGAGCTGGAGATGGGATCACTGGGAGAAAGCTGAGTTTTCCCCTGAGACTTTGAGAGGAAAGGCTGAGGATAGGTGAGGGCCAAGTCTGTAGAGTACAGAGAGACAAGTTACCCAAGGAAGCAGTGATTTAGACAGGTGTTGTAAGATCTCCAATGGCACATGCATGGCAGAGCCCAGTGGTAGCAGAAAGGTTGGCTTATCTCCTGGAGATAAGCTAAACAGAAGCTGAAAGGTCAAAGGAGACCATAGTCAAAGATTAGGAACTGGGAACCAGCTGAATGGAGGCAGGACTTGGGCATGGGGCAGCAGGCTGGTGCCTGGCAGAGCAATTGAGGGCACTTGATGTGGATTGTGTTGTGCCTGGTGAATTGAGTGGCTACTACTCAGCTTGTTAGACCTCAGATGCTAGAGTGAGTGCAGCCAGCTGCAAGGCTGCAAGGCTCTGGCTCTGGCAAGGCTGGCTGGAATGCTGAGGACTTTGGCTCATCAGAGGAGATGATAGCCAAGGAGCTAAGAGGGAGAAGATGGAACTGGAATAAAGATGTTTGCTGATCTCTCATTTTTCTTCCCAACTCCAGAATGTCAAACCTGCAGAGAGCATACAGAAAAGCATGCACTTGAGAAGATAGTGCTCCTGAACCCAGCCAACACAGCCTCCTGAAAAGTGCTGTCTAATTTCATCTTTCTGGTTATCTATAGCTTGGTACCTGGCATGCATAAAATACATATATCTTCCACTGTATCTTACATGTATCTGAAAGTATATATAAGTGCATTAATTCCTTTGAAGGAACAAGTCTGAATGTCAAACATCTTTTGTCTAAGATGATGTTTTAGTGACAGAACTCTGCTGAAATCTATTCTGCAAAGATCTTGTTTGATGATTCCAAAAAAAAGTGGCTGAAACCAAGAAGTAATCAGCTGTTCCTTCAGTTTGGGTACAAATGAGAGCACTGGGATTTGACTAGCATACATGCTGTGGGGCTTTTTTATTCACCTGAACTTGGTGGTTTCTGTTCTTAAAGATACTGAACACTGCATAATACTGAGGCCTGAAGGCTCAGGTTTCAGTACCAAAATTCATTCATTTTTCTCTCTTGCCTTTCCACCTTTAAATCAACTTTTGTGAGGCTGGATAAACCCCACTGCACATGCCCTGATACATTAATGTTGGGAAGTTTGGAAAAAACCATGAAATAATAATTTTCCAAGCAGGGCTGGAGCACTGTGCAGCACAGAGCCTGCAGCCATATGTTGCTGGGTACAGAACAGGTCAGAGACTAAGCAGCAGTGTGCTGCCCACCTTGTAAGCTGAGTGAGTAAGACGTTGTTGAGCAGGCAATTAGAGAGTGTTTCCCAATGCAGACACACAAGGGTGATGAGGTAAAGCTACACAGGTGGCCTTAGTCACAGCATTTCCTAACTTTGAGCTCTGCACCTCCATCAACATTGTTTTTCAGGGGTGTATTTTGTGCTGTGAGGAACTGATTCTGAAGCACATATGTCAGCTGTACAAGCAAGATTTCTCTGGTGTAAGTGTAAACTAAGGAACACTCTGCAGATGTGCCTCATGCAGGCAAGTCTGCAGGCACCAGTGAAGGAGCTGATACATCCATGGGAAGGCCTCACATCAGGTGCACTTTGGGATGTGAGCTAAGGAGAGAGAAAGGACTTGTTTTTGAAGAAGATGGATTCCTCTTCCTATTGTCTTTTCATCTGTCAGAGTCACAAGGGTCTTTCATGGTTTAACCCCAGCTGGCTACCCTACCCCAGGGTAGCTGTTCACTCAGTTACCTCGGAGTTGAGATGGGGGAGAGAGCTGCAAAGCTAAAAGTGAGGAAACTTGTGGATTGAGACAAAGACAGTTTAACAGGTAAAGCAAAGACTGTGCATAGGCAAAGCAAAACACAGAATTAATTCCCCACTTCCCAAGTGCAGGCAGGTGTTTATCCACCCCCAGGGCTCCATCGTGCATAACGGTGACTTGAGAAGACAAGCACCATAACCCTAAACATCTCCCCCTTCCTCCTTCTTCCTCCAGCTCTATATGCTGAGCATGATGCCATATGGTGTGGGATAGCCCGTGGGTCCTGGCTGTGTTCCCTCCTAACTCCTTACGCATCCCCAGTCCCCTCTCTGGGGGGTTGGGATGAGGGGCAGAAAAGGCCTTGGCTCTATGTGAGTGCTGCTGAGCAATAACTAAAACATCCATGTGTTATCAACACTGTTTCCAGTACAAACCCAAAACACAGCCCTACATCAGCTACTATGAAGAGAATTAACTCTACCCCAGCCAAAATCAGCATAGGGCCCTAACAATCCATAATAGCCCTGACCAGCATCACCAGGAGCTTCCTCCCACACCCTGGCAATGAGCCCCAGAGTCCCATTTCAGCTTGACCTGGGGTTTCCAGTCCCCTCCTGACCTATGGTTTAGGTGTTGCTGTCTCCAGCCCTGTCTCTTGGATGGTCCTGAAGTCTGTGCTATAGGTAGTTTGTTTCCAGCCCTGCTTTTAGCTTGTCTCCTCCAGCTCTTGATTGGACCCTGGCCCTGGCTCATCCCCTCACTGTTGGGGGCTGTCAACAGACCTCCATAACCTCCCAGATCTGTTTGCCATCTTTGGATTCTGCAGGATGGTTCCTGTCAGTGAGGGCATGGCCAATGCTGTGGTCACCCTTGTAGTCACCCAATCTCTAGGGAGCAGCCAGTCCTCTCCATCCTGACATTCTCCACTGAAGTGGGAGGAGGCAAAAAATTCCTCTGAACCTTATTATGGGCTTTTTGAAACTCTGTCCTCAAGCAGAGCCCTCGTCCCCTCTGAGAAAACGTTTTCATGAAGGTTGGGGTAGCTGTGACATCCTAACCCTTGTCAGGAGAAGACCGATGAACCCTCCCCTGGAGATGTTCAAGGCCAGGCTGGATGGGCCTCTGCACAACCTGATCTAGTAGAAGGTGTCCCTGCCTATGGATTGGAACTTGCTGGTCTTTAAGATCCTTTCCAACTCAAACCATTCTGTGATTCTATGATTCTCTGCTTCACTAGCTGGATGATGCTATGATCTAGACCCCTGCTTTGCCATCTTCCCTGGAGACTTTGCTGCTAGGATAAAAAAGCTTCTCAAAGTTCTCCATCAGAGTCTGAGAGAGCTGCTGACCACCCTGAGAAGGAGAATCAGGCAGGCCATGCACAATGCCTGCCTGTTTGCCAGTTTTCCTGCTCACTGGGCATAACACCGTGGGTCAATATGTAACTTGGGCTTGGTTTCAGATGACACTGAGAGCTGCAAGGAAACATCCCCCACAAAACTCTGTGTGTGGGAGCAGAGTGGTTTTGGAGGAGAAGGGGGAGATTTGGGCTGAAAATCCACCCTACCCAGATATATCTATTTTGATCCTGCTGAGTCAAAACAGATTTAGGTTCTTAGAGGTTTAGTATTACAGACTAACTGCAGGCCTGTTGCTCCCTCTTTCCAGGTTAATCTGCAGGAGCAGAGAGAGTATCAGAAGTTTTCTGTGGGATAGCCTCAAATTGCTCTGATTTAAAAAAAAGAGCATTGGGACTCTTATAAGGAACTACACTCCCTTGTGATGGGAAGCCTTTATGGCCAGCATAAAGAGGATTTTGACTGTTCTTGGGAAGGGATAGAACTCAGTGGAAGTGGGCTCAGAAACTTGCAATAAAATTAAACCTTGGATATTTCATTCCAAGATAATTGCAAATGTTCTGCCACCTGACCTAGTCTGTCTTGTACTGTCTCCCCCCTCTTGCCCCTTCCACCTGCCCTGCATCTGTGTGCTCTCATTCATCAATGAGTGCTCCTCATCTTATTGAAGCCCAGATGGCACCAATCCTTCTGGCATGGCCCCAGTAAAGCCATGGAACTTGCCAAGCTGCATTAGCTGCCTGTGTCTATTTAACTTTCTTTCACATTTTCATGATAGTGCATCATGCAGATTATTATTTTGTCTTTTTCTCTATCTACTCCAGAGGAATAATTTATGTCCAGTCCTTATATATCTTCTTGGCTCATTGCTTTAGCACTCTCAGTCCCTTTACTGGACCCCATCACACACTGGATTGTGAGTGCTTGAGATAAAAGCTCAGTCTTTATAAAGCTCCTGGCAAGGTGACTCCCCTTGTCCTGACTGAGGACACCATAAAACAAACAAGGGGAAAATAAGCTTGACTTCCAAAAGCCCTTGAAGCCTATTCTTGCAGCAATTCTTTAGTATATACTCATGTAAGGTGACACTGTCAGTCAGGTTTGGTTTGTGTCAGTGGCAAATTTGGTGATGGTTCCTCATTCTTGTGATGAATCCTGAATCTTGAGATGTTTGTTGCTTTTTAAATTCATGGATGTTTACAGTCACATGACAATCTGAGACGTCAATTTTTATGCAGTTTCTAGTTCTCACAGTCCTAGGGAGATGCTTAATCCCCTCCCTGGTGAACCTGAAAACACCAATATCAGAAGACATGTCAATTTTTATGCAGTTTTATGCAGTTCTCACAGTCCTAGGGAGATGGTTAATCCCCTCCCTGGTTAACCTGAAAACACCAATATCAGAAGACAAATAGACCTCCAGATAGGCTTGGATTCCTTTGTTTGCGTTTGCCTATTTTCTTGTCCTTTGCAAAGTACAATACTTAAGTTGTTCTTTAATCCAATGTCACAATTTGGGGAAGCCTGATTCAAGAACTCTGAAGCATGTGAGATTGGTTATATTTTATTTAGATTGCAGCTCTTTAAGTATGTGAGACTGGTTATATTTTATTTAGATTGCAGCTCTGTTTGCTATATGTCTTCTTCAGGCTTGCTTTCTATGCTGACATTTAGACCACAAGTGTTTTTTTGTCAGGCACAGTGAGTATAGAAGTTAGATGGGAAACTGGTAAGCACTCAGAACACTCCTCATCTTCTCTTCCCCAAAGTTTTCTAGGG
>NW_008661177.1:49695-86733 GCF_000695815.1 Acanthisitta chloris
GCTTTGGAAAGTACTGTGCTGAGGTTCTGATAAGGTTGCTCTCCTCTCAAGCAATGCCTGATTTCCCCACACTCCACTCCCTCCTCCAATTTCTAGCTCTCACAAACATGGAAACTGGGAAATCATGGAAAAAATGAGGCAGGCTGCCCTTTCAGCAGACATTTTATAATGTCACTGTGTTTCCCTGCTCAGAGCCCGTAGGTGATGATGGTGTTTACAGGAAATGCCATGAGTAATTTGCAAAGCAAAAGCAATGTGCTATCGGGTTGGGGCTTGTCTGACTGGAAAGTGCTGTGCTGAGTAGGACAGGCTCGTGGGCTGGGCTAGCTGCCTCCCCATCTGTGTGCCATGCCAGTGGTGGGGGGCAAGGCCTGGGGACAAGGTAGTACGATGCTTCTTCCAATATTGATGTAGAAAAGCAAGGACAGCTTGTGGCCAGAGTCACTCTTTCATAAAGTTGTCATCTTACTGGAGGAAGCCGTTTCTAGAGTCTTCTTCACCTTATTGTCTTGTATATTCACTGCAGGATGAAGCACAGCACCAAAGCTTTTTCCATTTCAGCCCAACTCTTGCACCAGTTACCTCCTGTAGGACTTTCAGTGCCTCTATCTGTCCCACCAAATTCCCTCCCTCAGGCTAAGACCTTGTGTTTCTTTGCTAACAGCACCAGGCTCTGTGCTGTTCGAACTGCTCCTTCTTTAAAGCAAACAAGTAACAAGCTCTCCCACTACTCTGCACCAAGGTTTTTAGCCTAAGGGAAGGCTGAAAATTCCTGCAAAGATACAAAGAAGATCCAGCTTTGCTTCACGCTGAGTTCCACTGCAAAACTCAGAGCACAGTATCAGCCTAACCAAGGGCTCTTACACCCTCTGTGAGCAGGGTGGGTGGCACTGAACCCAGATGTGCCTTCAACACGCCTGAGAGCTGCATTTTCATCTTGTCCCTCGGCAGTAAGGCAGGGTATCAGCTGAACATGGTCCCCAGCATGCATCATATTTCCACTGCCCAACAGTCACATTGGTGTTTCCATGTCTTATTCCCATTCCACAGAAGTGCAGCAGGACCATTTTCACACATTGCTGCCTACCTGGAACAACCTTTTCCCTAAATGGCTTGTGATTTCAAACAAAATGTCCTATTCCCTGTACTGTCAGGATAAATTCCTGCAATCCATACCATACATTTCTCTGTGCTCATCTACTACCTACACCGAAAGTGCTACACAGTCATGCATAATTCATTACTCTTAATTAAAATGTAAATTTGTCGGCAGCCTTTTGGGGTAATTAAAGCACCATCGTAGAAACAGGTTTCAGTTGTGTATTTGGAGTTCCTTTTGCTAAAATAGACACATGATGCTTTATGCTGTTTGAAGTGGTGCTATTGATCGCTAAGTGGGATGGAATTGAACTTCCAGGGGAGGTCAGTTGTTGTATGTGTGTCTGATATTCAACAGAGTGTGAATCCACTTTGCCATGAACTGAGCTGGCTTACTACTCTCCAAGGTGTTCACTGCCTGCATTTCAGCCTTGGCATAGGCAGGAAGATGTATTTCTCTCCTCTCCAAAAAAATTCCTATTTTATTGATTTCAAGCTGTTCTTCAGGAGTCTTCAGAAGGAGGTTTGGTGGATTGCTGTGCTAACTGTAAACATTCAATTTACCAGAGTGTCGTGCAAGTTGGGCTTCATTCTTTACAGACCCTGAAGCCTCACATGCAGTTGGCTGTCCATTAAATACGTGATTAAGTAGATGGACAAAAAAGCTTATTCCACAAGGATGGGGTAATGACAGAGTGCTCAGTGGGGGACTTGGTTGTAATTGTTAGTGTTTCCCTTCTTTTCCCTCAAAGCAGTAAAATCCTTAAATTAACAAAGAATGTAGAGAAGGTGGTCTTGGGGTTGGGGGTGAAGCGCAAAGAAAGAAAGAAAACTGTCATGGGGCTACACACAGGGATTGAGAGAGAGGGAGAGAGAGAGAGAGAGAAATTCTCAGTTCCACCGTACAAAGGGTTGTAGGGATTAGGAGTATTTCACAAGTAGGCTTTTGAATTTTTTTCCTCTAACAAAAACATGACCTCTCCCCTGCCTATGCCCTGTCTCTGTCTCTCTCTCCCATGGACAGGCAGACAGAATGTCATTCCAGCTCTTGGGGAGAACTTGGTACTGAATAGAAGTCTCCTGGACACGGAAGGAAAGTGCTTTGCTTTGCCATTCCCCAAAGTCACATTATTCTTATGTTCATGCCACACATGGCTCTCCTGGAAAGTCTGGGATTCATTACCTGCCTTCTGCCCCAACCGTCTGGCTTCGGAAATATGCAGAGAGTTTCCAGATTAGCTCCCGCGGCCAAACAGTGACATGAAACTGCAGTTGACTGCGAGGCAGACAGGTTGTGTGCCTGACTCCTGGTGCCCCTGACCCTGTCCCTGCCTGCACTGCCCCAGCAGTTCTTTGCCAAGCAGGGCGAGGAGAGCTGGGGCAGGAATGGGCCACCAGCTGCCTTGCATACCTCGCTGGTTGCCAGCACAGGAATAATTTTGGAGGAGCCAGCTCACAGCCATCCCCAGGTTGTGGTGGACTTGAGGAAGCAGCATCTGACATTTACTTTCTAGTCTCAGGAGCTCCATTTAAATTGGGTTTTCTGTCACTGTCCTTTGCAGTACATGCTGCAGGACAAGAGGTCCTCTGCAGCAGGAGATATCCAGAGCTGCCTGGGAGCCACTTGCTTCCTCTATCTCACCTGTGTCTCACTCTGACTTTGGGCAGCCACAAGGGTGTCCAAGCAGACTATTTGGCATGCACATGTACACAGGGGTGTGAGGGGCAGTGAAAGGAACAGCACATCAGCAGTGGGGCCCTCGCTCAGTGTCAGGGGTTGGTTTGAAAGTCAGCCTCTGGAGCAGTCTGACGTCAGTTCTGTCGCTGTAGGAAGTATCTAGTTAAACTGATAATTATCTGCAGCACGTGTATGAATTATGAACCTTTTGATGTTCAGGCTCATGTGTTTTGAGTTAGCCAGCACATCTTAATCAGATTTTCTTTTCCTTTTAAATGAAAATTCGATGCTTTCTTATCTCCCATTCCCTTTTCCTCCTTTGAACTTTTACTTCACTGAAATTTTCACAGATGCAGCCTTTCCTCAGCCAGGTCCCACCAGCTCCCATCCACAAAGTCAGCACAGCAAGGTAAAATGGCAAGTGTTGTTGGATTTGCAGTAATAGGCTTGATACATCTTGAAAACAAGGAGCTCTTTGTCACTGCCTTTTTTTCTGCATCACTAAAGTGTATTTTATCAATGGCACTGGGTAATGGAAAGGGGAGAAAGAAAGAGAAGGAAAAAAGACCCTCAAAAGAGACTTTGGTGAGTTCAATAAAATCCTGCCTTTCTCGAGCATGAGCAATTTCCTCACTGGTGTAGGGACTCTGCAGAAACTCATTGGCTCTGCTTGCTAAATTCAGTGTCTTTGCCCTAACCACAAACACTTCACCAGCACCCCACCCGCCACAAAACACAATAGCTCATTCCCTCTATGGCCTTCAAGTTTTTCCCAGATAATAGTCAATGTTTTTGTTTTATTATTACAGCTTTACTTTATTACTCTCCATTTTTAATAAGAATAAATCACTCATGCTGCTTCAGCCCAGCTTTTTTTATTTATAACCCAATCTGATTTAATAGCTGGATTTATGACAGAATTGAGGAAGAAATGAGGTGTAATCAGCTCATTTCTGAAATGTTTCTACATCTCTTTTAATGGCCTGCATCCCCCTAGGGGGTTCAGGTGTTGGCCAGTGTTCGCTGACCTTGCTGTAGCTTCGTCCAGGACAGCAAACTTTCCCTCTGCAACACATTGCAGCTCCTCTAGGCTTTGTCCCTCTATCATTCATATCATGCCCATAGTCATCTGTTCCTCTCCTTCCCTGCATGAGACTGGATGGGATCTCCACAGCCACTGAGCTCAGGTCTCTGCTACAATCACAACCATCTCCTACCATCCTTTCCATAAATTTTGTGAACTCCAAAGGTAGGGATTGCATAGTTACATTTTCATAGTTTCATGGAATGTTAAGAGGTTGGAATGGTTCATATCATGCCCATAGTCATCTGTTCCTCTCCTTCCCTGCATGAGACTGGATGGGATCTCCACAGCCACTGAGCTCAGGTCTCTGCTACAATCACAACCATCTCCTACCATCCTTTCCATAAATTTTGTGAACTCCAAAGGTAGGGATTGCATAGTTACATTTTCATAGTTTCATGGAATGTTAAGAGGTTGGAATGGAATGGAGAGTACACCCATTATTCCTTGTCCTATCACTACAGTTCC
Source organism: Acanthisitta chloris (assembly GCF_000695815.1). Classification (NCBI taxonomy): domain Eukaryota; kingdom Metazoa; phylum Chordata; class Aves; order Passeriformes; family Acanthisittidae; genus Acanthisitta; species Acanthisitta chloris. The sequence continues at coordinate 54,024 of NW_008661177.1, forward strand.
TAATGAAGGGTACCTCTCCAACGTCCTTGAAGCCCCTTCAGATATTGGAAGATTGCTGTGAGATCTCCACTCAACCTTCTCTTGTCTGGGCTGAACAGCCCCAACTTTCTAAGTCTTGTCCTCGTAGGGAAGGTGCTCCAGTCCTCTTATCAACTTCATGGCCTCCTCTGGACTTGCTCCAACAGTTCCATGTCCTTCTTATCCTGGGGACACCAGAACTGTACACAGTACTCCAGGTGGGGTCTCACAGTATCTTGCCTTCCTGCCAGGAGGCACACACCTTCCTTGAAGGCTCGTGTTTGTGATGACCACCACCATAAATGTGATGGCACCGTGTCCCTGTCCCTAGCCTCAGGCTGGCACGTGCCTCTCCACTCTCCAGGATGAGGAGTGGCTACAGGTTGGATCCTGCCCAGTGCCTGTCCTGAGGTCCCCGTGGCCATCACGAGCCATTCACATGGCCTGGGAGAGGGCTGGGCAGAGCCCTGGCATCTGGGGGTGGTGGCTGAGCACATGCAATGGCTTGGCAGGATTATCTCGCAGCCATGCCGTAGTAATTTCTTAGGTGGATTACTCCCAAATCCACAGTGAGAGGATGCCATTTCCAGAGTCTCAAACAAAGCATTCATGGGGCTCTTTCTCCATCTGTTTGTCCACTAACAGCCGAAGGGCTAGTTCAAGCCACATGCTTCTCAGCCTCCTGATGACTCTCACTGCACACCTACCCTTTGCCAAAGGGAAGGAGAAGCTGATATTCAGAGTTGAAAAGAGCTTTGAGAGGATGGCTGCATTTCATAAGGCTCCAGAGCCCTCCAAAGCATGTTGTCAAGGGAGCAGGCAGTGAGCTGCCAGCTCTTGGGTCAGTCCCAGAACAGCTTGCCAGGGAAGCCTATCAAGCCCCAGTAATCGGGTTTGATGTAAATCTTTCTCCTTCTCATCACCCTTATGGATTAAGTAATCTCTACCAAATGAGAGAGAGGCTGCCTTGGGAGAGGCACAGACAGGTTCTTGTATGGTAGCTAGGGAGAGAAAGGTAAAGACAGGCAAGTCACCATCACTTTTGGGTCTTGTCATCTCCATCCCAATTTTGCTGCTAGAATAATCTAGCAACCAGCAGTTTTGAGCCCACTTATTCTCCTCTGGTCAGTTGTGTGTTTAATGTATAGAGTTATTTCCTTGGGCACTCAGGAGTCATGCTGGCTGCAGTAGGGTTTGTGACATGGGAGCAAGAGACTCTGAGGCCCCTGACATTTTGGGATTGTATGTACAGAGGGAGGCAATTTCACAGGCTATTTTTTCTTGATTTCACCCTGTTTCTCACACTGAAAAAATGCAGCTATTTACCTGAGGCTATAAGCTAGCACAGGCTTCCCTTGTGAGTAAGCAGCACCCTGGTTTGCAATACAATGCTTTCTGTGTGCTGCAAGGGCATGAGTACGTGGGGGAGCTGGCAGGGTACCCTAGTCCTGCTCTGTTCTTTCAGTGTGTCCCACTGCTGTGACAGAAGAGAAAACATCAGTGCTGTGTTGCCTTGCTCACAGCCTCAGAGGAGCAAGAGGGTAGGTGGGAAAGGTTATCACAGCAAAGAGAAAAGTTATGGCAAAAGTTAGCTGGAAAAGTCAATAAACACCACCTTTGCAGTTGGTATCACTCAGAGAAGAGTGGTTTTGTGGCTTCAAGGTGAAAGCAAGGGGATCTAAACTGCACAGGTCTTGTGAGGGGAATGGGAAAAAAAAAAGAGGCTTTCTTTGCAATGTGTAGGAGGAGGAGAGAGCTCTTCCTCCCCAGCTCAGGGCTCACTCTGTGAGTGTGAGAGGGAGGTCTCTGTGTGCAACGCATGTGATCTTGCAGAGTAAGAAGGATCACCAAATGGTGACGCAGGAAAAGGAGGATTACTCTGCATGTGATGGCAGAAGGAGGATGGAGGAGCATTCTTGCAAGGGGTGTAAGGGTGGGGATTACTAAGGGATTTTCTTAGGGATCTAGGTATAATGAAGAAACTCCACCCTCTACCTTACACTTGGGGTAGGTGAAGGGTCATCAGAAGCCATCACATGTATGTTAAAGTCCTGATGGTTTTCTGCCACCCTGAAAGTATTTGTTGCACACCTCATTGACCTAACTACTGCCAGGTTACACTGACTTTTGGAGAGCTAATGCTATTTTCAAATCTCTAGTTGAAAACAAGAAAATGAGTCCATCTTTGCATAAGCTAAGTGTCTGTCTCCACTGAAACAACTTAAACAGTTGGGCTACTTCCTCTCTTATAGTCAAAATACAGTTTCTCATCCACGCAGGATTTCATAAACAAAAGGGTGAACAGTCCACAGAGGCTGACACACCCCAGTGCAAGAGGCTCTAAACCCTGCTGAGTGGATGGGAGGATGCTTCCATTCATTTCAGTGGGAGCCCTTCGAACACACTGGGCAGAGATGCACAAGTGATGTCCCGTTGTGCTCATGCACTTTCAGGCCACTGTTGTCACTTTGCAGCAAGCAGAAAAATTCACAAATTCACATATTCACAGAAATAAGAGAATACACATTTTGGGTCAGCAGGATCACACCTCTCATAGAGGAGAGGCTGATGCAGCAAGTTCACTGTAACTGTGACTTTTTTAATAGTAGCAACAGAGTTCCACAGCTGTGAGAGAAAGGCTGAAGTCTGGTTGCAAGTGAGCCTTTAGAAGTAGCAGCCTCTGTGAACAGTCCAGCAGAAATGGTTGAGTTTTGGCTCAGTTATGAAGTTTTGACAATGAATAATTGCTGTTATTTACATAACACCCACGCACAAACCGTAAACGTTTGGCTCTCTGACCTTAGCCATGACCACAGAGATCTGCAGTAGATGCTCTTCACGTCCTCCCTGTTACACTGCTCCCTTCCAGCTGTCTCAGCAAGGCTGGTCTGGGCAAGGGAGAGAAGTGCTGCAAGTGATACCAATGGCAGGAATAGGGATAGACTCAGCTCGAGGTGGGGAAGCAAAGCTGGCAAGAAATCACACTGCAGAAAACACATGGGAAAACCAAAGCTCAAGGAACAGAAGAGGACAGAGAGAAGAACCAAAAGGATAATTGCAGGCAGGGAGCCTGAGCTGTTTGCCAGAGCAGAGGTAAGAGCAGCCTTTGTTTTGTACGTACAGACTGCTATCTCTACATCCTTTCACAGAGGACACAGCACAATGCATGCTATGACAGTTGTACTGGCAGAGCAAGAGATAGAAAATCAGCAAACACTGAAGGGGAATTACCAATAGAGGGTCAAAGACCAGGAGGGAAAGAATGGGCAAAGAAAGCTAAGAGAAAAATTGAATAGCTGCAAATAAAACAACAAAAAAAAAGCTTTAACAGAACAAAAAAAAAAGGAAAAAAAGGAAAAAAGTTAAATTCTTTGCAAGGGAAGGGCTTATTTTCCCCAGTGCCTTCCCTCGTCCCCGTTGCACATCTTTCAAGTCCCTCACTGTGTCCTGCTTACCATTTCTACTCTGTCTCCTTATCCAGCATCTCCTCAGTCCCTGTCCATCCTTCCTCCCTGCACCCCCAGCCTCCTGCAGTCAGCACTTCCACCTACCCCAGCCCCTGCCAGGAGCTACCCCTGCCTGCTCTTCCTTGTTTCCCAAGAGCTGATCCATGTCCCTGCTGCTCTGTCCTTTCTTCTAGAGCCACCCTACAGCTCCTGCAGACCTTCCAAATCCCTTGTGCCTCTGGGTTTCCAAGCTGAGGCAGCTGTGAATAAGGGGATAATTCCCTTGTTGCTCAGAGATGCAGAAACCCAGGTCTGCTGGTTACACGATGTTCTAGCTGGACATTCAGCATCCTTAGTCCCTCAGGTGTACCTGTCCCTGCAGTGATTGACACCTGCCAGTATGACTGATTCAGAGGAAGCAGCTCCACCACCAGTTGTAGTAGAGAAGACACTCATGCCAAACCTCAGGCAAGCTCAAACCCATGCTAAGTCTCTTTCTAAACTGTGCTGTCTGTGTGTCTGTCCCTGACCCAGTGGGCAGCAACCAGTTTCTCACCCTTTCCCTCTGTGAGAAGTCACAGATCAGGGGTGCAGGGATCAGCCCTGTGCAGGGGCAGCTCCAATCCAGCCATCCCTGCATCCAAAGGTGGAAATAGCCACCTCCCAACTGACAGGCCACTTTTTGCATGGAGCCCAGGGACTCTGCATCAGGCAGGGGTTCTGACAAAGCACTTGCTCCCCCCTTTCCTCTGGGCTCTGGTGGAAGGGTTGCAGTACCCCAAGGACCCTCTTCCCTGTGGTGCAGCAGCACAGGGCACACCAGGACAGGCAGGGAGCTCCACCACGTCAGGAGGTGAAGTGCTGGCAGGACAGATGACAGCAGGATTATCCCTCTGCCTGCCAGCAGAAACTGGACAGCTGGGCAGCAAGCGAACCCTGACCGGTGGCCACCGCTGCAGTGGGCAAGCACGTTTATTTTTAAAACTAAGCAGAAAGGAAAAGTACTGTCACCATGTCTCTTGCAGATGTGGTGCCACCCAGGGCCAAGCTGTGTTTTGGGATGCTGGGAATGTCAGTTTATTGTTTCACTCACTCAGGAGGCTGAGCAGATCAGGATTTACTTTCCTTTTAACCATCCTCTGCTCCCCCTCAGAGCAATTGCCCTCAACTGCTGCCTGTGTGAGAGAGAAGGTCAGAGCAGCCGAACACCACTTTCCTGGAGCTGTCACCCATGGCTGGACAGGAACCAGGGGAGGAGTTTGGAAAAGCGTCAGGAGAGAAATGTGCCATTGTTTCTGTCCTCATTACCTGGGAGGAAAACCAAGAGCAGCACGGTGTGGTGGGACCAGGGCAGCAGGAAACGCAGTAGGAGTGACCACCTGAGCACTGCCAGGCTCTCCAGAAGGCTGGGCAATGAGTTCTGCTGCTGTGGCTCTGCTGCAGCTCGTACCCACACGAGCTGGTTTAACACCAGCTTGTGTATTATGTATTAGTGCTTCAGTTATAGCACAAACAATCCGGCTGATCCAGCTAAGGTAAAGCAACTTTCGTTTGCTGCCCTGGATAAAATACCTGCCTTAGCCAATTTGCAAGATCACCTGCGTGGGTATGGCTTTCCTTCACTTCTGCCAGTCAACTGGGGCAAAGTAAATTCTCTTCAGGTGCTGGTACCATGAACAGCAAAGAGATACAAACAGAGGGAAGCTTAAGCCCCCAGTGACCTGTCTTTGTTTACCCTTAAAAAGAAACTCCTGCCCTTCAGGCTGTGAGCAGAATCTGGTGTTGACAGATCAAAACCCACAAGCCCTGATCAAACAAATCTCAGGTGGTGGCTACAACATTTCTGTGTGAGGATGCACTCCAGCATTTGGCCAGCAATGTTAGATAAATAGGTAAATCTGTTAACAGTGAGAAGTGTAGGCAATTTGTTGTGGGGATTTGGGATTGTAGCCGCAGTGGCTAGACCAGAGTCTCTGAGCCATCCCTGCTTAATTAGAAGCATAACTGGGTTTTGTCGAGGCAGGTACCTTCTCTGATGTCTGCTAAAGGACTAAATTGCATTTGTTTAGACTGGATTTTTGGCCTCCCTGACTGCTGGGAATAAGAACTTGATTGGGTCCTGCTATAAGCAGCTATCTCTCCCAGTAACTCATCCAGGGACTAGAGTTGTTGCAGCCTGCCAACATCCTCTGGCTTCTGGGCATGTATTTCCCATTACAGTTTCCTTGTTGATCACACTTAGCCAGAACTTGGTCTGATCCCTTGTCTTGATTCTACAGCCTGGGGTTGACCACACAACTCTGTGAAAACCAAGAAGTGCAACCTGTTTGAAGGTCTTTGCTCCAGCTGCCTGAGCATAAGCACTGGCACCTTCAAGAGAGCACCTGTGCCTTATTAAAGAGAGCAAACCACAAAGCAAATGGCAGATGCTGGAGCACTGCTCTGTCCTGCATCCTGCTGAGGTGTGTCCCATGCTGTCACAACCATTTCTGATGAAAAATTGAAGCAGCAACTGAAGCTGAAGTGATGAAGTGAAAACACCTGCCTGCCGAGAAATGTTAAAGAACCCAGATTTACCTGCAAGGCATTTGGAGACAGAGTCATTTATTTTCCTGGCTGCCTGCCAGCTTGTCCTCCTTCTGCAAGACCAATGCCTTTGAGGGTGCTTGGTGCCCTCTGGTTCTGCAGCTCTCCTGGCTCCAGATGGCCAAAGGAAAACATTCAAAATGGGGAGAATTCAACAACTTGCCTCCCCTGGTCTGAGAGGAGCTGACAAAATTCAGCTGCAGAGCCAGGAGTCAAACCCATCCCTTCAGCTCTCTTGCTTCCTTTAGCTACTGTGTTGAGTGATTAGACTTGTTGCTCCCAAAAGCATCACTTTTAGGATCAGCTCCAGAATGACTGCGAAATAAAGGCAGCTTATGATCCAGGCATAATTCCTAAGGTTTCTAACCCTATCAGAGCAATTGAATAATGAGAGCAAGAGGCAGAAACTGTCTGGAACAAATCCTTCAGCCTCCAGCACACAGTGCTTTGATACTCCCCTGTGACCTGAAAGCCTGTCCAGAGTTTCTTCACCTACCCAAAGCCTAGATGTCCTTCCAGGGTGGGAAAGCTGTGCTTTCATAGTGCAGCTAGGGAAGAGATTTTAGAAGAGGTGCAGACACAGTCCTCAGCAAGTTTTTCAATCCAAGGGCTTCATGGGATGTTCTCTTCACCTTCTGCCAAGGATTGTGCAGAAAAACACAGAGAAATCTCCTGTTCTGCAGATACTGTCCAGGAAAATTGGAAAGGCTCAATCTAAACTGTGTCCAGGGGAAAACCATGTTAACAGCCACTCAACAAGGCTAAATGTCCTTGGCAGCTATTAATTATTATCAGCTCTTTACTCCAGCAAAGTGTGTGAGAGGCTTTCAGATGTAGCATTCCACAATCCCCGCACAAGCTGCTATTGATTTGGCACGTAAAACCGAGGGTGATAAGTTGGTGTTTGGAGTGGGCTGGAAGGGCATGAATAAAACCCTCCAGTCAGGAAAGTACGTGCTTTGTTTTGAAGGACGTGCTACTTTTTGCTTGCTCAGTTTAACCATTCCTTACAGTCAAGGTCTCTTTCCTACTTTTGGGAGACGACTGATTGATGGCAATGAAGCTCACTTTTGACGTATTTCACGGAGGAAACTAGAATTAGTGGTTACTGAATGCTGGCAAAGCATTTATGGATTCAGATTCAGTCCTTTACAACCATTTTCTGAGAGCCCTTGACAAAGTTTGTCCCTGTATATTTTTCCATTTGTTCTCAGGATCCTTAGTGGTGGGAAATATGATGCAGCTGCACAGAAATGCATGAGGCTCATGGATCTCTAACAGGACAAAAAGGAGGGATCTTACTAGCTGCTATCCTGAAGATCCTTGGTCGTTGGCACTATGGTATGTCTCACAGTTGCCCAGCATGGCAGAAAATTGAGCCACCCCCATTTACACAATAGCCTAACCCAACCTTGTGGTTTGCCTTTAATTTGCAGTTTGCCTCCCGCTCTCTCCTGCTTCTTTCCCTCCTCCTTTTGTGTTCCTCATTCACACTGTAATCAGAGGTGGGTTAAACATAATTCGACTGTGATTCAGGTTTCAATAACTGCTACCATCTGTGATGAATCAGAGGAGATGCAGCAGGGAGGAATGGCTCAAAAAGAGGTGATTTTCCCTGTAGAGATTTTAAGCATGAGGGATTTATACAGCCTACTTCAGGCAGTCAACTGGGGTGCCTGCATATTTAGGGGAGTAAGCTCCCTGAGTAGCTGCTGGATAGAAGCAGATCCCTCCAGGTGTGGTTCAAAGCTGCTGTGCAAGATAGTTCAGGTTGCAAGAGATGAAACCTGCTGATTCTCCTCCTCCCTAGCACTGTCCTGGTCCATTGCATGCATGTCACACAAAGACATTATCTATGCTAGTACCAGTACTAGGCACTGGCTGCATCCCTGCAGCTGGTACATGCACATCATCAGAATCCCCTGGCATTCTTTTGGCCTGGATCCACTGGGGTTCTCTTCAGAAATTCTGGGTAGTTTGGGAGCTGGTGTGAGCCAGTGGATGTTTCCATCAGGCATCCTGCAGAGGCCATGGTGAGTTGCAGGGTGAACCAGCCTGGCTGTGGCTGCTCCTTGCCATCTGCCTAGGGCAGGGTCTCAGGGAAGTTTAACGTCTAAGCACAGACACAGCCTATTTCTCCAGGGTTTCTCTTCGCTTTCTTCCTCTCCTGTGCCAGAAGAGCCCTGCTCGTGCCCAGCAGATGGCACTCCACCATGGTTTTACACTGTAAAGCCCCTCATAAATAACCTGGCCCATCTCTGGAGGAGCAGTCTGGTGGGCCAGGGCTGCCTTGCTCACCTGAATCCTACAGGGAGCCAACTGCTGCTGTCACATCTGGGGAAAGCTATGCCATAGCTATGCTATGAATTTGAGGAGTTTGAAAAAAATTAATTTATGTAATGTATGTATCCCTCCCTCCCTCCCTCCCTCTCTCTCTCTAAATATATATATATATGTCAGGGGCAAACTTGCCAGCACTTGCTAGAACACCTTCAGGACATGAAGGGGCAGAGAGGACAGAGGGCACTTGGGAAGGTGTGAGGGAGGTTGTGTGTTTGCAATGTGGTAATGTTCAGTGGCTCCAAGCAAGATCAAGACTTGGTCATACCAGGCCTTGTTCACAACCATCACGAGGGACTGGCCCAGCTATTAGTCTGCACTGACATGGGAAGACACTGCAGCTCTGTGCAGCCTGCAGCTGCCACCCAGGTCAGCCTGTCACAGCAGCTCCATCTCTGCTCCCATAGCTTTAGCTGCAGAGCCACCCATTGCGTTTTCTTCTCCCAACTTTATGAATCAGTGCTCCCTCAGCCAAATAGTATGGCTCAGCACATCTCCTCATCAGATTTTGAGTCAAGAAGTTAAGTTCTTCATCTGCTAGTCTTCCAGACCTTTCAGAGCATGACAGGATTCTTTTACAATCACTAGAAAATGTTAAAAACAAAGGTGGGCCTGCCAAATTTGCTCCAGTGAACACTAAGCCTTGGCTGCATGAGTTTAGTCATTTTTCTGAGCTATTCCCTCAGATAGCTCTCTCTTTTTGTTGCTTCTGCTGGTTTTTCACCCAACTCCATGCACAATAGATGCTTGCAAGGACAAAGTTGTAGCCTCTGGTGCCAGATGAAGCCCAAAGCTCAGTTGTTCTCACCTCCTGTGGATGATTTGGCTCCTTGGTGAGCTGCGTATCATTTTTTTCCCTAAGCAAACTGACATTTTTGGGCTTGGAAAGAGGAAAGTTGCTGTTTGGCAACAAACTGCTGCTCCCAGGGTCAGCATCTGCACACAGGCTCCTCTCCTGAAACTGGAGTGGGCTCAGGGCAGATAATGTGGCATTACAGGACTGCTGAGCCAACAACCACAGCTTCCTACCAAGCATTTCAGCTTTCCCTAAGTGGCTTTGTATTTCTTCTGTCTCCTTTTCCCCTCTGACATTTCAAAAATGTCCAGACTGCTGAAATTTTGTGCTGCAGTTTTGAAACAGTTGCCTTCCTGATCCCAATTTCTCTCTGAAGGACACAAGATGCCCCATCCCTGGAAGTGTTCAAGGCCAGGCTGGATGGGGCTCTGAGCAACCTGGTCTAGTGAAAGATGTTCCTACCCATGGCAGAGGGTTGAAACTGGATGATCTTTAAGGTCCTTCCAACCCAAACCATTCTCTGATTCTATGATCATAAATTAGTTATTTCTGCCCTCAATGGGGGAGAGAAAATAACAATTCTTATGCATGTGGTACCCTTGAAAGTTGTCACAGGAAACAAATGAACACAGAGAAATGGACATTGCTGGGGGCAGAGCTGCAAACCAGGTCAGTCTGGAGCAACAGCACTTCTCTGGTGGGTGCAGCTTTCCTTGTGACATAACTGTGGGTATACAAAGGCTTTCATCTGCAGGACTGTAATTTCAATGCCTTTCATTGGAAGCTGCATTTCTGCTTAAAGTTAGAAAACAGAGCCACTGCTCTTGATTCAGACAATGGCAGAAGACTGTCTCATGTTTCTGTGGAATTTTTTTCCCTATAGAGTGTGAAGGAAAAGGGACTTATTTTGCAAGTCTCATCCAACTGACCCAAAGTGTCCGAAACCTGAGAGAATGTAGAAAAAGGAAAAGGTATATGCACTAATTTTTTTTTTTTGTTCTTGCCATTTCCACCAGCTGATTTACAAACCTAATGCAAAAGCTGCACTTCCATCCCAGGCTGTGGTGCCAGGACTGAGCATTGCTACGATAAGCAGTTCCCAATTTAACTGAGAGACAACACAATAGCTCAGAGACAAAGCGACAAAATGCAGTTTCACTTAAGCACATCGCTCCTGCAATTCCTCTTGCCAGGTTGTTTTATTTCTATTTCCAGCTCTCCTCTTTCCAGTTTCACCTCGGAGCTGGAGGGCTGGCTCAGCCCAGCCACCCAGAGCTGTTGCATGCCTGCAGGAATGACAGCCAGATGAACCCAGTTTGGCTTTGAAACGCATTTTTCCTAAAACTCTGCAATTTCCAGTGCTCCCCTTCCCATATCACCCCTTGCCAGCTACCCATAGAAACCCTTTGTCTCTTTAGGTTGGATGTTAGGAAGAGATTTTTCACAGAGAGAGTGCTCAGGCATTGGAATGTGCTGCCCAGGGAGGTGGTGGATTCACCATCCCTGGAGGTTTTCAAGGTGAGACTGGATGTGGCACTTAGTGCCATGGTCTAGTGACCACGGTAGGGTTGGACTCGATGATCTTTGAGGTCTCTTCCAACCAGGTTGGTTCTATGATTCTATGATTCCAGACCTCTCAGGCAGCAGAGGAGGTGTCCCAACTCCCAGTGTGCAAGGAGCAGCCTGGCTGCAGAAGGTGGTAAGTCCTTGTCCAGCACAGCCCTCATCTCCCCAGCCAGGGTGGGTGAGAACAGCCTGTCCTTGACCTGGGCAGCCCCTGGGCACGGCTGAGCTGGGAATGATATCTCAAATCCCAGTTCCCATGGGACCAGCACAAGTGCTCCTCCTGAGAGCAAAGGGACTTCGACTCCCAAGCATCAGCCACACAACAGTCTGGGTCAGTGTTTGGAGTGATGCCTCCACACATCCCTGGTGTTTGGATGTCTCACAGGGTACATGAGCTGCTGAGTGCAGGAGAGGACAGGCAGCAGGCAGCAGTGCTGGTTCACTGGAGGGAAACTGAGGGAGGCACTGCTTGTGTGGCTTTTCATTTTTCTTCTCATTTTCCCACCCCCTGTCAGTTTTCCTGAAAAAATAAAAGCATTTTAATTGTGTGAGTTGCCATCTGGAGGACAGGCCGTTGTGCACAATCAACTCAGGTTGTAATTATTTTTATTCTGGGGAGGTTTCTTCTTGCAACTCATTTTTATGCCTTGGGCCTCCCTGGTAGGTTCAGCTAAAGGAGCAGAGTTAATTGGAGGTGTCTGGCTCAAATTCTGAAGGTTACTTGAAACCTGCAATTTCAGACAGATTAAAGAAATCTGTGAAAGCACTCAAATGAACCACAGGTCCTGAAGCATACCCATAGTACAACTTCTATTAGCTTGCAGTAGACCACACACATGGAAAAATGCTTTCAGTGAATATTAGTTGAGGAAAAAGCTAAGCATTTGTGATTTACAAAATACCTGTGGCAATGAGCTGAGCTGTCACTGTGACACAGTCTTGCCTTCCTTACTAAAGCAACTGGGCTCTATGGAAAGATTTGGCAGGGTAAAGAATTATCTTTAGTTTGTTCAGGAAAATCTTAGCCAAGAAACACTCTCTCCTCACTCACTAACTCCTCATACCAGCCCTCTCACTCCTCTTCTGCCCCATGCCCATCTTCTGGACATCACTCCTCGGTCCACTCTCCTGGGGGCTGTGATGAAGTGAAAATAATGGCTGCATTCATTTCTAGACATGGTTGAAGGAGCACCAGTGTATTTTTTTTTGACCACTCATCCCCCCATTGCCTTCACATCCTTCTGTATTACAGAGATGGGCAGGCACCTTGCACCACTTGTTCCCTGAGATGAAGCACTAAGTTGCCATGAGCTGCAAAGAGGGAAGGGCTGGGAGGCAGCTGAGCATGGATTGTCCTTGTGATATGGTGTCTGGACTCAGCCCAAGGTTTAGTGTGGGAAGGGCTTTCCCTGAACAACAGAGACATGACAAATGTCTCCATTCTGGCATGAGGCTATGAAGATGATGAGCATCTGTGAGGGATGAGGGGGAAGGAAAATAAAGACAATTTGCTTAAAACCAGCTGTCACATTGGAGGGAACAGCTGGCAAGTCCGTGTGTGATTAAGCTTAACCCAACAATTGGTCCTGACCCCATGTGGGAATGATGTCCTTTCAGGGAGGAGATGCATTCCCAGGCTTTGTGGGCTAACTGGCCACAGGCTCAGAAGAGAATGTCTTCCTTTTGTCCCACATCTCTCTCAGTTTTGTATAAGCTGCTTTTTGTGGTTGGGGGTTGAAGAACAAGAGACTTTTTTAAACACAGGGTTTGTTCAACTTGTTCATTTCATGTTCTTTGGATCCTGAGTGGACCAGGCTGTGCTGAGGTCAAAAGAAGCAAAGTTAGTTTTGGTTGTGAATCAAGATTTATCAGTAAAATAAGGATGAATGTTCTGGCAATGGAAAGTCCATCTCAGTTTCATTGCTGAGAAGGCTTTTCCTGGGATAGATTCTACTTCCAGTGCCCAAATGGAAAGAACCAACTCAGAAGAGGAGAATAACCAAGCGGTGTGTCTTGCATAAATCTGCAATTTCCTTTTCTGAATGCACTGATACAACCATGATCAGTGGGAAGAAAATTTTGGGAAGGACTACAGCCATATATCAGGGTCTGGAGGGGCAAAGGAAGGAAGTGCACAGGGAACACATGACTGACTTGTGAAATGAAAACCAATTACAAAAGATGTGTGAGAGGGGAAGGAAGGAAGGAAGGAAGGAAGGAAGGAAGGAAGGAAGGAAGGAAGGAAGGAAGGAAGGAAGGAAGGAAGGAAGGAAGGAAGGAAAAGAATCGCCCCTCTGTAGGAGCCTCTAAGCTGTGATAGCTCTGATCAGAATTTCTCTGAAATGGTGAAGAAAGTCTCCTTTTATTCTGACACTTTTGTCTCTTGCCCTTTAGGAAATTTCAGTCAGCTGTGCCATTTTGCCTTTTATCCCATAACTCTGCTGCTTTGACATTCAGGTCATGGACCAGGAACACACACTGGCACCAGTGACAGCCATTGTTTTCCTTACAATGCTTGGGTCACGAACCAGTGGGAGAAAATTGGCATTCAATTCATGAGAACTATTGCAAAATCCCAAATGTTGCAAAGCAAATGCCCCATCTCTTTTCTGGTTTCTTGTGTCCCAGAGTCAGTCTGGTACTGTAAGCATTTTGCTGAGAGCCAACAAACTGCCAAAATTTATTTTATTTTTTAGAAGAATACTGGTTTTATTTGGATGTTCTGTGGCAACAGTGTCAACATTAAGGTGAAAAGTACTGGAGGGGAAGGAGGCATGGGGAGGCAATAAAGAAGAAAAGAAAATGCGGTGGAGTTGGAGCAGAGGAAAAGGCAGAAGCAGGCGATTAAAAAGAGATGTCAACAACAACAGCAGAACTGTGGGACAGGCAAGTGCAAGTCAACAACCCCAGCACACAGAAGCAAGCAAAATTACTTCTCCTTAACCCCAGCACTGGGGTGAGCAGGGTGTGCAGCCATTTATACCTTAGTTGGCTGCATAAACAATAAATGCAGCAACATACACTTATTGTTAACAAAGGCTTAAAATCCTCTGCTCTAAGACCATCCATCCCTCTGAGACCATCCAGCCAAAACCCCATTTGTTTTTATTGTATTAATAGAAGGAGCTCAGGAAAGCCTCATCCCAACATGGTTTCAACACTTTATACAGCAGGGGTTTTAATGGGATCTTTTCCATCCAGGGTGCCATTAGCTTCCCTCCCTGTCGCTCCATTTCCTCCTTTCTAATAAAATACTAGTCTAAACACACACTGGGGTGCTAAGAGGAGTGCTTTCTGCAGTGGATGTGTGTGAAGTAGCTCTGACTTGTTGTAGACTTGAGCTTTAAATGTTTGCACATGTGAAAGAAAAGGAAAAATACCCCAAACAAACAAAACCATCACCTGATTAACCCAGGTGATGGTTTTCCTACTGCTGTATCATCACTTCTGTTTTTCTGACCCCTTTCTTGCTTACTCTCAGCTGCTGACTCATGTCAGGGACACTTGGTACCTGCTGACAGTTTCCATCACACCCTCTTGCTGGCTCTGAGCTGCAGCTGGGCATGGCTCTGGGGCGTGTGAGAAACATTTCAGATGGCCTCAGCTGGGGAACCTTGTTCTTTATGCCATAGTTGGCAGATGGGAAACATCTGTGTCCATTATAGATTCAAAATTGTTCCTCAGCACCCCTGCACAGGACCAGATATCTGGGGACTTGAGCCAGGCTGTAGACACCATCATCTTTTTGGGCCTGAAAGGCCATAGCAAAGAAATAGTCACTGAAAGCAGCACCAGATTGTTTTGGTATCACTTTGGGCCCAGTTGGAACAGACAGGACAGGTCCCATCAGAAAGCTCTTGGAGACACTTTTCCAAATGGGTCTATAGTGCAAAGCATGAACATATGGTGAAAGAGATTTTGTTTGTGGTGGGATTTTTATTTAATTCCTTGGTCTGTGTGTTGGCAGGCTTCTTATTCCAGCTTATTCCAGCATTCTTATTCCAGTTCTGTCTCACTATTTGCAAATTAACCTGGCACAGCAACATTTTGGACTTTCTCTTCCTTCTCCCCAGAAATAACAGGCAGCTTTTTTCACCAGCACAGACAAGGAGCTCACAGGTTCTGCTCAGGGGACCTCACTTGCTTGCAAACCTTGCTGTTGATCATGTTTTCAGGTAACTTGTGTGTCACAAGGATGCTCTGTCCTTGTGCTTCCCAGCGTAAAGCTGTGATAGAAGTTGTGAATTTGAAGAGCAATAGAAGTGCTCTCCTTTCCCTGCTGCCCCTGATTTGCTCCCATTTCTCTCAAACCATTTCTCTCCAGAGTTTGGGGAAAGACTGAAGACAGTTTCCAAACTGGAGCTCTTGGAAACAGCTTGTTTCCACATATGTGCCCGTCTGTGGGAATGGTGAACTGCATCACGTCCCACTTCATCTGCCGTGTTTCACTGAGCTTCTGGACTGATCTGTTCAGTATCTCTCTCCCTCTCCTGCAGCTGGGGGGAGAATATGATAAATTAGACGTATTAAAGCAAATATTTCACATCCCCTCAGGTCTCTGCCATCCCAGATGTCTGAGGTCATGCTTTCTTGAGACAAATGAGAGTCCCCCAGTAACTGTGGTTGGTGTCGGAGAGGACTTTGAAAGGAGAGTCTGGTTCTGGGAAGTGGAGGCTGCTTCAGGCAGAACACGTATAAATGCTGCCATCTTACTGACCTCTTTCCTTTGTCTTTGTATGATTCTTCTTCCTTTGTATTTTTGTGGGCAAACCCAGCAATGCATAGCTCACTCGTTACTGTCACACACTGGGGTCACCCCAGGGAGTCACGATGCAGATTTTCCATTAGCGTCAAACGTACATGGATTTATGAACTCCCATAACCTGGAGCTGATGAGAGCAGATTAGGGAGCAACTGTTTTTAGATAACTTGCATACCTAAGAAATCAGCTAATATAAAGCTGCCTGCTGAAAGGTCACTCATTTCCCAAAGAGCGTGAGAGAATATCGTGGTGACCCTTGTTGTATTGTCACTTTATTGTGCACGTGCACATATACATTGTGAATGTGGAATTAATTTCTCTCTCTCCTCGCACTGAGTTAATTCCAGTGCTTAATGTGGTGCCTCCTGGACAAGGACATCTCATTTGGTACAGGACCTTTGGGTTGTGTCTGCTCTATGCTGAGATACAAGGCTCAAGACACACCTGTCTAGTTTTAATGCAGATAGCTGTACCAGAGGACACAAGTCTTAGCTCAGGCCATGTAAGCTTGGCCATGTCCTCCAGGTGGATTCAGGCTGCAAGCACCCTGTGTGAATCTCCATTGCTATAGGTCACCAAGAAAAAGAATCTGTGCCCTGCAGTTGCAATATGGCTCTTTTGGAAAGACCTGACACACAAAATCAGAGCCACAAGTGAGAAAATCTGCACTTCCACAGCATCCATCAGCAGCAGGGCTCTGGTGCTGTGGTCTTATTCAAGGTATTGGTGTGTCCTCCTACAACACCCTTTCTAGGAAAAAAGGACTGTCCCATGTTTAGCTGTTCCATGCTAAAGTGTGTCCCATGTCACAGGAAGGGTTTAAGGTGAGTGTCTTGTGCCTGGACACACAAGAACTGTCCTAACAAAATGAAACTCCTAAACTCTTTGCCTTTAATAAAAGATCACCTCTCTGTCTGTAGCGATGAAGTTCTGGTTTTGGTTTTAAAGAAAAGTTTCATTTAAAGCTGTTTCTTCCAGGATTGTGTTTTTGATTAAGTTCAGGTTATGAGCTCAGGGAGACAGTCAATCTGGCACTGGTGCTCAGCCTTGATATGAAGGCATGACAAGGAACATACTACAGCAAAAAGAGATGGAAATTTGCAAGTTTAGATAGTTTCAAACTAGCATAATTCTCAACTTTTACCAGATCACCACTTTCTCTCCTAAAAGCCTTTTTTTTAACACTTCATTTTTGGAATCAAGTCAACTGCTGCATTCATTCTTGGAGAAGGGGAGGTTGAAAGCAGTGTTTCTCAACAAAATGTGTGGAAAATGTATCTGGTAGCTTGGGTTTTGAGTAGTCCCGAGTGCTGGGACAACGTGGGGAGATCAGAAATGGTCATGACCTTGCTTAGTGTGGGGAGAGCTATGCCTGGGGAGAGATCACTGCCTCTGAGCTCCCTCACACTCACTACATGAAGCCAATGGATGTGGCAAGAAATTTCCTTGTTTTACCTGACACTGGGTTTTTAATAAGAGGTGCTTTTCTCCCATGTGGTGGAGGGGATGATATGGACCAGAGGAGGAGAGGAAGGAGAAGAAAGGTTTACTTTCCTGGTGGCAATACAGACTGAGTGCACTCTGTTCCTGTTGTCTGTTTTGCTCGAGGTGAATGAATGACACCAGTGTGGGGAATCAGGAAGTAAAACATATGGGACTTCAGGGGAAAGGAAGATGCATTTTCCTCAGCTTCGATGTCCCCCTGCCTTTCCCATAGCAGTCAGGAGCCACTCACAGACCTGGACTCCCTGATACCCCAAGATACTGCCCAGGACCCAGCACTACTGCAGGCAGCTGTGTTTGCCTTAGAGCTTCCAGGAACCAGACACATGGGTTTCTCTGTAAGAAGAATTGCTGTAAGATTTCTATGCCACTTGTCAGCAGCATTCACAGCCTCCCCAACACTCCCCTGTGCCGCTTGAGGGATCCTGGCAGGGCAAAGGCATATGCAGCTGCTCATAGCCAAGGTCAGCACTGCTCAGGCTGAGAGAAAACCTTCCCAGGACACCCACAACAGCCTTGTCCAGCTCAGATGCCCCTGCATACTTTGCATTTCTCAGGCAGGGTGATAGCCCTTGGTCAAATATTTTCTTTAGGAGCAGGCATTCAAGTAAAACCACTGGTGGCAGCATTAAGAATTCAGAACATTTGGAGAACTGATGGGCAAACCAAGCCAAAATGTTGATGCAGTTCACCATAACCTCAAGCAGAATTGGAGTAGATTGAGTGAATGGAGCTTAAAAAAATGCACATTTCACTCCACTTTTTTTGCAAGAAGTATCTGGCCTAGAAATGGCTGTGTGAACTGTATGTGTCCACAGGTCAGAGGTAAAGCCCAGTTTCCCCCATGCCTAACTCAAAAAGATGACACAATTTCCTCCTTCTCAGGAAACTGAAGAAACAAGCACACTCAGGTGAATTTCTCAATCCTAACAACTTTTTGGTGGCACCTAAAGAGCATCAGCTAGAAAATACCTTTTCTATCCAGCTAAGAGAGCAGAAAGCAAACTGCCACGCTGCTCCACAGTGGGGCTTGCTCTTCTCTGCTGCATTTCTGAGAAGAGACAAAAGTAGCTTGGGAATGGAAACTGAGTTCGGGGGTGCCTGCCATCTGGCCTGGCATGGCCCAGCCATCACATCTGTTCTCATCAACCCCAGTCTAGAGCAGACACTCCCATTGACTGACGCTGAGTGAAACGGTGAAGGCAGAGGGAAGCCTGTCTCCCTTGGAGCAGAAGGAACATGACAGAGTCATGATGATTCCTCAGCAGATGGCTTGTCCACAGAAACCACTGCTAGCTTAATGAGTTGTGCTCTGCATGCCTCCCAGAGGGAAGCAGCAGCTAGATAAAGATTTCAAAACTTACCATTTCAGGTCAGGATCTGAGCTGCTTAAAAACCAAACAGCACCTAGGAGGTCTGAGACAGGCAGAAAGAGCAGTCCGGAGTCCTGGGTGCACTCCATTTTGGAGGGACCAGGCAGGAAGAATAGGGAGTGCTGTGGTGTAGCATATTTAGAACTGTGAAAGTTCCTCCAGGCTGCAACCAAACAATGTCTCCTTATACACGAAGTGTCTGCTGTGTTTTGCAAGAACACTCTGGTGCTTTCAAACCTGATGACAGGGCTGTGCTTTGGTTAGCAACTTTGCATGGTCATGTCTGCTGGGATTAACCTGGTCACTACAGTCACCTTTGGCATCCACAAAGGAGCAAACAACTACTCCCAGAGGTCTGTGTCTTCCAGCCTCCCTCTTACTAGCAATGTGCATCTCCTTGTGCCCCTGCATTGCCTTATACCTTATTTTTCATCCCTAGGAGCATAGCACCTGCCTCTGTAGATCCCTGTGAAGACCACATTCATCTTGTTTGTTACCTTTGGTGGAGCAAGGAAGGTACAATTCTTCCTGAAGCTCCCACTCCTGGCACTGGGGTGTCTATCAAAAGAGGTGCTGGTGTGTCCTGGCTGATGGCTGATGGCTCAGCATCCCTAGATCAGCTGCCAAGAGCTCTCTGAGTGTGCATTTTCATCCCTCCAGCAGCCCTGGCTCCTCTTGGCACCTGCAATTTGTGCTAAGGGACAGGTGAGCTGGAGGGAATGGGGCAAAACTCTGGTTGCATTAACCTGTTTTTCTCTCCTCAGTCTAGGCCTCTTTTCCAAACCCTGAAGTTTGAAAAATGCAGTTGCAATTGTGGCTTGAACAGCTCAACTGGATAAGCTATTAGTCCTTTTCTGGTGTAGTTAAAGACTGCAATCCTACTCTAGATGAATGGGTTTTTTTGTTTTGGTTTGGTTTTGAGGTTTTTGCTGTTTAACTTGGCTTTTGTGTGCGTGAAATGTAGTGGAATGGATTACAGATGTGTGCAAAGATCTGTAAATAGATGTTTCTTGCTTACAGCTGTGAGTGTATACTGTTTATCATGCTAAAGGCATTCATTATTTCCTCCAGAATCAGCAATTGTCAAATATTTTAAAACAGATTATTTTTAAAAGTGAGGGGGAAAAATCAAACAAGGTAGCAGTTGGTGTTTTCCTTGTAAGATTTATGACTAAATAGTTGGGCCTAAGCCCAAGTGTGGACAGTCTTCCACCCTTTAAAAGTAATATCCCTGATTGAAAT
Source organism: Acanthisitta chloris (assembly GCF_000695815.1). Taxonomy (NCBI): domain Eukaryota; kingdom Metazoa; phylum Chordata; class Aves; order Passeriformes; family Acanthisittidae; genus Acanthisitta; species Acanthisitta chloris. Next base: position 73,656 of record NW_008661177.1, read on the forward strand.
AATAATGTAATGAACCTACTTTTAAAAGTGTGCTTTCCTATCATTTTTCTACCACCACAACTTTTCTATCTTACCTACACTATCTTTGCAGTAATTACAAGGAAATCCTAGAAAATAGCTTTCACTCAGCAAAAATATTAGTAACCTACAAAACCTGATGGGTTATTGCTGTTAAGAGAAAGAATTCAGAGGAAAAATAGAGTTAAATTGATGAAATAAGTCATTCTCCTTTAAGAAAAAGAAAAATGCATGATATTTTAGGGGAGTTCCTAGCAATTAATGCATGTGTTTGACTTCAGTCATTTGTTTTAATCTTTGACTGTTTCTGTAAGATATTAATGACAGGAGTTTGGGCTCACTGTCCCAGTATGTCATGCCTGCTTACTCACTGTAGAAGAAATATGATTTGAAAATGACCTATAATTAAATCAAAATTTTAAATGACAATTTAAAAAATGGCTTGTTATATTATGCCCTTCAACATAGTATGAATATTTTCCAATTATTCTGCATGTGCTTCCTTCCCCTGGGTCTATACTCTTGAGAGATACTGGGTGTTTGGGGAGCCTGACCTCATGTCCCTTCCTGGGGTTGTGCTGTACCTCTTCTGCTTGTGTTTAAAAGACAACCTTCCTCCCAGAGCCCATCCACAAGCTATCATTCCCAGGAAACAAGTAGCTCAGGGCTCTTGTGCAGCCCCTCTTGGAGCCTGTCTTCCAGCCACAGCCCAGTGCCCAGGGTGACAGATCTTGCTCAGCCCTACTACTATACAGCTTCAGGTCTCTTATCTGATAGGGACTTTAACCAAGTGACATGGGACTCTGCCCGTTTTTTGGGACAGGAGCCTGGAGTTTCCCAACAAATTCTTCCAGTGGTGTTTCAGCACTGAAGATGTGCAATAATTACGCTTCACTGCCTGGAATTTTGGCTCCATCTCACCCATCTAGGCAGGAACACAATTGCTAACAAACTCGTAAAGATCCAAATCACACATGTCAAGCTCATACAACACTCTGTGGAAATACCATGAGTCCACAGCATCCATTGCATCAGGTTTGAACTGGGCTGCACCGACAGAGCCGTGCGAAGAGGCTGCCAACCTCATCCCCATCCAGCTGAGCCTGGCGACCCTTCATTTGCACAAGCCTTATCTAGTCTACCTCAATTGCATGCAAATAGTTTCCCTCATCTGGCTCAATCGTTTGCTATCTGCCACATGGAGCATGAAAAACATCTTGGCCTCATGTACCATTTCATAAAGAAAGTACCGCACAGAGCAGATAAAGCAGAGCGTGTCATGGAGGCTTGGCAAGTGTTTGGAGCCATCACTGCCTCTGCTATGCTGGAGAGCATCCAGAGTCAGGAATTGTGCCTAAGGACTGCACCCACATTGCAAGGAGCCAAGCAACGAGGGAGTTGTGTATCAGAAGGGCATTTTTTGAGGTTAACAATTACCCACCCAATTTTAACCTCAAAACACTTAAATCCATCTGCTGTGTCTAATGGGGGCAGCAAAGCATACAGCATCATTTGCCTCAGTGCCAGGCACAGGTCTGGTGTACAAAAGCCCCCTGTGAGTGACCCCAGCACCAGGAAATGAAGGCCACGTGCTCCCAGAGTGATGCCTTCTCCTGACCTTCAGCTGTCCAACAGGTCTGTGCAATGGGGCACATGAGGCTGAACTGGATATGGGACTGAACCCAAATTCTACACCTAAACATCCCCAAATTTGGTCTGGATGTGAGTGGCAGTGTCATCTCTGAGGGATGGGCCCAGACACCCTGTGGCTTGTGCTCCAAGCTCCTGCTGTACACAGATTCCTGCTCCTCAGGGCCCCTCACAGATCCTCTCACCCTGGGAAAAAAACTCTGCTGCTCCACTTGCAGATACACAGACATTTTTCATATCCTGAGTCTCCTGATAGTTTAACCCTTTCTGTGCCTTAGCTAGTTATCACAGAATTATAGAATCACAGAATGGTTTGGGTTGGAAGGGACCTTAAAGGTCATCTAGTTTCAACCCCCTGCCATGGGCAGGGACACCATCCACTAGCCCAGGTTGCTCCAAGCCCTGTCGAACCTGACCTTGAACACTTCCAGAAATGGGGCATCCACAGCTTCTCTGGGCAACCTGTTCCAGTACCCCTCTATTCCCTGAGTAAAGAATTTCTTCCTAACATCTAATCTAAATCTCTTCTCTTTTAGTTTAAACCCACCATGCAGGACAAGGGTGCATGTGAACCAAACTGCAGGGGTTTGGCTTGGCAAGCGGCTCTTGCTGAAGCTGTGACAACAACATGGTTTGCACGCTAAGAGTTCAAACCCAGGTTAAAAAAAAGGCACAAGCTCTCACTATCCTGCCCCTGTGCTGCTTAGGGGGTATGTTGTGGAGGTCACCTGCCACTTCCTGTTGGGGCAAGCAAAAATCCACATAGCTATCCCTCCCTGCCAGCAGCACTTGCTGGTGCCCAGTACACACAAGAGACTCCTCTTCCCTCACCATCTGGGGTTTTACCACTTTGGTAGCCTCCTGCAGTCCACAGCTGCCTCCTTTGTCTCTCCTAAACCCAGTCTCAATTTTGCATACAGATGAATATGTGTCACATATTGTGCTGGACGTCAACAGTCCCCAGCGAACGCCAGGACAACGCAGAGCCAGATATCCATCATGCCCATCCCTGCCACATCCACAGCAAGCTTTGGGGCTGTCATGTGCTTTGGTTGTATTGACTCTGCTCACCATCACCAATTATCCTTTCCGTATGTGCACCTTCTGCCGTCATTATGCAAAGCTGCTCTGCTGCAGCTCCTCGCCAGCATGGAAGCATCCGCTTTTATCTCGTGGTGCCTGTGAAACAGCAGTGATAACGGAGGGACAGCTTATCAAAATAGGTCAGGGGCCCAGAGGAGTTGCAGGGCAGCCTGCACAGCAGTCAGGTCTGAGCAGGAGCCCAGCGTGGCTGCACACAGGTGTGCTCAGGTGCCACCTTCCACAGGTATTTAATAAACAGAGCACAGCATCACATGTGCAGTACATACGCATTACAAAGCAGATAATTATGTGTACCAAACAGAGCCCTGCAGGGTGCAGCTGGCCAGGGAAGGCTTTTCTCGGCACATCTAACAGAAACCCTTTTCTTTTTCCTTTTTAGGGAGAGGAAACACGTCTTTTGAAACTCCACTGAGCAGCTAGTGGTATCAGGTGTAAGGCACATCTCAGCCACACTAGCTGTGCAGAAGTGGTTTGTGGTATGTTAATAGACTTTGTGAGGTAACAGCCCCTTGAGCTGTGGTCTGCTGCTGCTGAAATGCAGAGCTCCTGGAGTTGTACGTGGTACACAAGGACACCAAAAGACACAACACAAGTTGCAGCACTCAAGGCACGTGGCTTTCCACACAAGTATTTGACCAGATCCCCAGCTCAGGCAGCAAGACCCAGCTCACTCATGTATTCCTGTGGTGGTTATATTTAGTTCTGCTTCCAGGAGCTGCCTGCTCACAGTGGTGCAGAGCTGCACACTTGTGTCAGTGGTGCTGGTAGTGCTGCCATCTGTATTTCCTTTAATCTGCCTAGTGTGAGCACCCCATGGTGAGCACAGACACTTGCAAGGTGTTCTGAGCTTGTGGCCCTAAGCTGGGCCAGGCCAGGCTTTCAGGCTACAAGACAAGAGTTTTATCATGCTTTGCTGAAAGCAGAAAAGACTGTTTTGACCTTAGTGTCAAGCTAAGCTTTGCCATGTGGTCATGGGCAGATCTTGCAGCAGCTTAATTTCACAATCTTGATGTACCTGCCCAGCAAGCACCCACATGTCCTGGGTGTCCTGGGAGGCAGCACATAGAGGCTGGAGAGATGTTGGGCTGCTGGGCAGGAAAAGCCTGAGCTGGGCAGATGCTGTGGGCTGCTCTGCACTGGGCACAGGGTGTTTGTGTGTGGGGTGCCACATGTCTTCCGTAGCACAGCAGGAGTGCTGAGCAGCAAAGGAGATTCACTGTCTTTGAAAAATACCTTCTGAGTGAAAATAACAGGATAACATTCCTGATGAAAAATCTTATTTACAAAGGAGCTAAAGGTCATTGCACCCTATGTGCTGTGAGCTTTGTGCTGGTAAGAACTGTGTGGTATATCTGGACAGTCCATAAGCTGAGAAATGGAAATGAAAAGGTGACTATGTCTGGTGAAAATGGAGATGACAGGTATCAAAAATACATGAGCAAAGAAAAATGTAATCTATTTAACAAGTGTCTGCCTTCCTGCAGTTGTGGTTTTCAGAGAACTTAATTAGCTGAAGGCTGAGCCTAATATTGTCTTAACTCACAGCCACACAATGACTACACTGTGGTTTTTCTGTCCTGTGATAAAATCATTATGAAAGTTCATGCTGCTAATGAAGAGTCCTGCTTCTCTTTTTCTGTTTTCTTCCTCTTTTCTCTGTTTTTCTTTGGACTGATGAGTAGGGAAGTCTGGGAATCTGAAACTGGGTGGCTCTTGGCATCAGTTTTTTCTGTCTTACCCAGACACATTCACACAGGCACCTCTAATGCATGTGCAGCACTTAATGCCTGCATCAGTCTTTAGATAGAGGGACTTGAAAAAACTTCATGGAGACTTTGAACCAAGATTTAATATTAATAGCTCCTAAGCAGAGAGGTTGTGTTGCCACACTTGGCATGACATTGCACCAAAGACAAACCTGCACTCAGCACATCCTCCCTCCTCTCTTCCATGTCTTATGCACAGGCATAAGTCATGGGAGATCCTTCAGTCTTGTTCAGGCTGTATATCAGTTTAGGACATTAAGCTGTCAAGTTGCTGCAACCTTTACCCACTTGAGAACCACAATATCAATGTCTTTGATACAGACATGAGGTAACTGATTCAAGAGCACGTACAAGGGCAGTCAGGCTGAATTGCCCACATTCGCTTCTGATGGTTTGTTTGTGCCTAATTGCACTGCAAATCTCTCATTGTGGAAGAAGTGGTTGATTTTCAGATTACTGAAGCGTGCCTGGTATCAGCTGAAGTTGTACTGCAGGAGCAGCACTCTTGCTGTGACCAGGCTGAGGTCTGATTCAATCAGCCTCTCTTCAGCCCCTCCACTGAAGTGCCAGAGCTAGTGCTGGAGGTGACTTGTCTGCCTTAACACCAGTGGAAGAAACAGGAGCTCACAGCAGGGAAGACAGGTGGGCTGAAATGCCTTCTGGGGGTGTCCATACCCTCCTATGCTGCTGACACTGGAACAAGGTGGGTGATGCTGCCCAGACAATGTACCAGCTGGATGTGGCTGCAGCTGCAAAGGGGCAGCACCTCACCAGAGGTCCACAGCTGCCCTCTCCTGATTCCTTCTATTGCATTGGCTCTGGCACTGGCTTGACCCCTTGGAGAACCAGTTCAGCTCACGAAACCAGAGGCAAATGAGTCTTTTCTCCTCTGGGTTCATTTGAATCGATCTGCCTGAGTTGGGTGAGGCAGGGGGAATGGACACAGGGGGAGCTGGCCTGGCCTTCCTGCTCCAGTGACACTGCCCTGGCTTCACCCATACCAGACTTGTAAACTGGACATCTCTGCCACTGGCTAAACTTCACCAGGATGAGTCAGATCCTGACTATGTAAAAAGGATTCATATGAATTTCAGATTTTGTCCTTTGCCTCTGTATACAGGTGAGGACAGAGCTTAGATATGACCCAAATACGAGAACTACAGGTAACACTTAATAACTAGCCATTCCCTGCTCTTTCGTCTACACTTACTGATACATTTTCCTTCATTTCCTACATTTCCCTGTTTAATTTTTTTTTTCCGTATTTCTTGTCCTCCTTTCTATCCCCTTTTTTTTTCACCCTGGCAAGCTACCTAACATTTTTGTGTCTGACTGATTGTGAAATCAGAGTAACAATACTGTGTACGTAAAAGAAACACTGAACATCTTAACCTTTGGAGGGACATGAACTCATTGTCCTGATTCCCACTGAAATGTACTGAACTGGAAGAACTTTCAGCAGGGAAAAAAGAGGAGCACCACAGCCGTGGACACTGTACTCTCCAACTGTGTGAGAGATTAAAATAATAGTCCTAATCACTGCTGTAGTCACTTGTTTCTTATCTCAAAAAACAATGTAAAACCTCCCAAGTATGTCTGTGAGCACACTGAGATTTCTACCTACATTAATAACCACAAATTTGGTTTGTTCTTGCAACTAATAAAATCATTAGCAGCAGTCATGTAAAAGACACTGTACTCTCCAACTGTGTGAGAGATTAAAATAATAGTCCTAATCACTGCTGTAGTCACTTGTTTCTTATCTCAAAAAACAATGTAAAACCTCCCAAGTATGTCTGTGAGCACACTGAGATTTCTACCTACATTAATAACCACAAATTTGGTTTGTTCTTGCAACTAATAAAATCATTAGCAGCAGTCATGTAAAAGGAGAGAGAAAGATGCTTATTCATTTTGGCTTACAAATGAAAACCAGGAAAAAACCTAACCCACAAAGCTGTCCTGTTTAGCTCCCTCCCAACCCAATTTGGTAGGGGGCAGAGGAAGAACATCCAGACCTCCCACGGATGACCCTCCTGCCCCTAATGACCAACGTGTGGCTGTCTGGTCCATAGGGTTATTGTGTGGAAGTGCAAAACCTAACAAAACAGAACACTACGAAGCAATCCAGAAGGCATTTGCACACAGATCAGGCACCCATGGAGATTTGGAAAAAGCCATGCTGGAGCTTTCTTCTTGGCAGCGCAGCCAGGCCTCATGATCCCTATTAGCAGGCTGCAGCTAGGGGACAGAACATTTAAATACTCATCAGTGGGGAAGGATATAGCATTCTGTTGATTACGTAGCTGGAACAGAAGAGCCTCCAGATATTCATTAATTCTTTTTTTTTTTTTTAATTCTAATGACTTAGCTGGGAACTTGGAGAAGGCACGAAGGCTGTTTTTCCCTCTGACCTGTGCTTGTCTCCCGGGGAGAGGGGAGCAATGGTCTATTGTTCAGGGGCTATTCTCAGCATCTGGAGACCAAAGCCAATTTCCCTGCCCGTGATTGCAACCAGCCGGCTGGCAATCCCTGCAGCATCACAGTCCTGGCTGCTGGAAAAAGGAGCAGCTCTGTCCACCTTCCCAGCCACGTGCTCCTTCCCTCTCCCTCATGCCAGCAATAGCACTCACACAGCCTTTGGCGAGGCGAGGCAGAAAACCAGTCCAGCAACCTGTTTTGGAAAACCAGTCCTCATCTCCCCAGAAAACATTGGTTTTCAATGAGATCAGGTGCCTGAAGGCAGGGCTGCATTTTTCTGCGTCATTTCAGACTTAAGTCAGCTCAAGCTGGTCTTGAAACTATGTGTTTGGGCCTTTTTCCTGCATACTTTAGAGATGGTGAAACTCCCCCTTTTCACAGAGCTCTTCTTAAGGCCAGCAAGAGAAGAGGTGAGAGCACAAAGACTGGTACTGGGCTGTGTCCACATGCTCAATCACAACCCTAAGAGCCAGCAGCATGGTCAAGTGATGCATTATTTAGGCACATGGTCTTCAAACCACGCAAAGAGCTTTTAAGCACAAATCTGACCCTCAGAGTCATGAGAGTCACTTACAAGTTATGAACTTTTTAAAAGTACACAATTCTGACTTGATTTTATTCGCCTTCAGATATCACAGCATTTGATATATTTTCAAGCTTTTCTCTGCCATCAGACTTTCCCAACCATTTCTTTTTTTAATGTAGATAAAGTTAAGATCCACACTTAAAAAAACAAGCAAGTGGAATTTGGAGAAAGCCACCAGCTGTGAGCAGCTCTGTGCTTGCACTGCCACCTTGGCTCCAGGTCCATGTGGGATGGCAGGACAGGTGTTGGGAGGACAGAGCTGGTCAGACAACTCACAGCCTTTTTTTTTTTTGCAAGCATGAGGAAGATCACACACCACTTGTATAACTGGCCAGGGAGGGTGCTCTAAACTTGTGAGCCTGAGTGTTTGTGCCAGAAGTGTTAGGTTTTATGGGAGATTAGACACCGCTTGACACAGCAGGTCCTCTTGCCAGATCCTTGGCACAAAGACAATCAAATGAGCCAAATAACCACATCCATCTCAGCATGTCCATGCATGTGCAAACAATTACTCTGTGGGACTGTTATTAAAGAAAATTAAATTTTAAGTCTGTACCAGGCCAGGAAATCTTAAGGGAGACTAATTTTCTAGGAATCATCTAGTGGGCACAATCTGGGTAGCCCTGGAAAGGTTTATAAATCTGCTCTTAAAGTCCCTAATCCTGTTTATCTGCTACTGTACTTATTTAAAACCCCCAGAACTTCTGAGAAATTGAGGAATTCAAAGCCCCAGGGACTCCTGCTAGTCCTTTGGACTTGCAAGAACCTGGGCATTTGTTTCCAGTCAAGGACATTTTTGGTTGCTTTGGACTTCATCACTAGTTTGATTTTCAGCTGAAATAAGACTGATTTCTTGCTCTGCCTCAGCAGCAAATTCAGTTTTTACAATTCTACATGAAATCAGCTCATCTGTTTTCAAGGAAACAAAGACTGGCAAAATCTAACCAATAAAACAAAACACCCTTTTGGCCCCAAAAATAAACTGCTGTTGGGCTTTGCCTGGCTGCTGCCTGGAATTTCAATAAAGGCTGTGTGACTGCGTGAGCTCTTGCTGTGGTCTGGTGTGTGGTGTCTGTAGAAGTGGGGGTTGCCCTGGAGAATCTGGGAGGGCTCCTGTGGTGGAGGTGATGCACATTTGAACATCTCAGTGGGAACTGGCGCATGAAAAAGAAGGACAGGGAGGGAGAGCTGAGGATGCTGGAGATGTCTTCACAGCCCTGGCAGTCTGACAAAGTCATCAAAAGGACATTTGCTGTCAGCTGCAGAATCATCACTCAAAAATGCTTGAAAAAAAATATCTGTGGGAGAGGGAGAAGTGCGTTCACGTCTTTAGTTAGGTATTGTGACTCCACAGGGAATGTGCAGGAGGAGGATGAGGAGGCTGAAGGAGGAGGGTGATGATGATGATGGATCAGGGCCGGAATCAAACTGGAATTTAGAGCTTTAGTCCCAGCTCTGCTGCTCAAAACACAGGGTGATTTGCAGGAAGCCCTTCTGGGCTGGAGGGTCTCCACTCCTCCATGCTTAATAATAAAACTGACCTCTTCTCTGCAGACCTTTTGAGATGTGCTGCTGAAAAGAGCCATACAAGTGCAAGATACCTTTCTTCCTTTATATGAAAAATGCTCCTTTAAAGTCTCCTCGGACTGCTCAGATGATTCCCACTCCTAATGGGGACAGCTGGCTCATTGATGTAAGAGGCCATCCATCAGGATGACCCACTGAAAGGTTTCTACTGTGGCTCCAGTTGTAGCTGCCAAAAGAAGCACTCTAGAATTGCCTTTGAAATATTGTAGTTTTAAGTGGATAAGGAGGGATTGGAATGTCCTCATCCAGCCTTTATTGTTTGGCTGCTTTTGAATGATCCTTTTCAAAAAGAGGTTGGGCAGCTATGGGGAAAGAAAAAAATAATCAAACAACAGGACTTAATGCACCTTTATACATTTTATAGATTTAATACAAAAATAGTTATAACAAAAACACAAATCCCATGGTCTGCCTTCCTATTTGCACAGGCTATAATGAGTTGACATTTGAATGAGTCTGGAAAATCGTATTTAATAACTCCTCAGAGGCCCCAGAGTGGGAAAACATATTATTGCTGCATGATTTGGAAGTTATTGTTTTAAGGACATTTTGAGAATTGCACACCTCTTTCAGGCTGCAATTCTCCATCTCCTGAACAAATGTAGCTTAAATTCCCCACTCATGATGCCTGTGTGGCTGTGTGCACTGTCCCACATTTCACAGCTCCTGTAGACTGATAAGGAGCTTTGCTTCATATTTGTTTTCAGAGGTGAAAAATTAGGTGAAATCCATTGATCTCTGATTTCTCCTCACGTCACTAACTACCCTGCAAGGGAGAAGAGATGGACCAGGAGAAACACACACTGGACTAAACAGCATGGGACCTTCAGGAGAGAATAAACTCTCTGTTGGTGGAAAAGCAGAGAATTCTGCTGTTAGCTTGGACTTATTGCTCACCTTGTTTTAGCAGGGACAACTTCTGCCATCGTTAGCAGTGTGTTCACATGTGCCTGCTGGGATATTAATTTTTAAAAGCAAGCCTGTAATCTTCTTGGGCTACCAAGAGGACTAGGTGCTGTCATACTCCAGCTGATGGGTGACAGCTGGCTCTGGTGTTTCTTTGTGCTCTTGCACAGCAGCAGCTGAGCCCAGCTTACATCAACAAGTGCCAGTATTTTAACTTGTTTCTAGGGAAGGAAAATTAAGGCTGTCTCCATTTTCCCTTTAACTCATCAACCAAGTTCAGCCAAACCTGGCAGAAGTGCAGGGTATTTCTCCAAGGAAGGAAGCCCCTACATATTTTAGGAAGGTCTGTGGCTGTGTGGACAAGAGTGCTCCTCAAAGCAGTGCCACAGGCAATGTGAAGGAAAGGTGGCAATGCTGGTGTATGTGCCATTTGGCATCCAAATATCACTGGTCAGCCCATGTATTTGTTGCTCAAAAAGAACACCTGCCTGATAGGCCTCCCACCAGGGGAGGTTTGGGTTGGACATTAGGAGGAATTTCTTCACAGAGAGGGTGATTAGGCACTGGGATGGACTGCCCAGGGAGGTGGTGGAGTCACCATCCCTGGAGGTGTTTAAGGAAAGGCTGGAGGCAGCACTTAGTGCCATGGTCTAGTTGACATGGTGGTGTTAGGTCATAGGTTGGACTCGATTACCTCAGAGCAGAGGTCTTACCTAATTGATTCTGTATGCTATGGTAAGGACAGAGATTTAGATGGGAGATAGGGCTAAGGGTGAACTGTGATTATTTTGGCAGGGGGTATGATACTACATAACAAAATTCATAGGGAGCCTTTATTAACTCCATTGTCTAATAAACAACCTGAATTTTGGTAATACATCTCTCAGTTTCAACAGAAGTTCCCCAGGACTGAGGTATTATGAAGAAATGCTATGGTAAGGACAGAGATTTAGATGGGAGATAGGGCTAAGGGTGAACTGTGATTATTTTGGCAGGGGGTATGATACTACATAACAAAATTCATAGGGAGCCTTTATTAACTCCATTGTCTAATAAACAACCTGAATTTTGGTAATACATCTCTCAGTTTCAACAGAAGTTCCCCAGGACTGAGGTATTATGAAGAACAGATTGCTTATTGTAAACGTAGGTTTAAAGCCCAAGTTTTAGGCATCCACACATGAAAAACATTGTTATCAAGGCCCTACATATAGGAAGAAGGAACCAACTTGTACAAAACAAGAACTTCCGTGAAGGAAAAAATTACTCATTAAAACTCAGCTACAAAATTCGCCTCCTGCCTGTCCGTGGGGGGATTATTGAAATGCCAGTTGTGGGGCTAACAGAGAGAAAGGAACTGCATATGGATTTTGGTAGGAATATTAGCACAGCATGACAAAGCAGCCGTTACTGACGGCACACGAGGCTGTGTGACGAAGCACCGACTTGTCAATTAACAAACGAGTCACACGACTGGGATCTGGAGTGTGGACACACTATGATGGCCTAAAGCAATAAGTCAGAGCACTGACTAACACATACGTGTGAGTATAGGAGGTGACTATTTCTGCTTTTGGGTGACAAAGAGCTGTGCCTATGTGCAAACATTCATTATGTACATATGCGCTGAGTACTGGGAGATTAAAATTTCATTAGCTACTGCAGAGCTCCTGGATGGTAATTCCAGGATGGCAATTCCAGGATGGCAAGCGTGAAGATCTGCAAATGAGGTTATGCACAGAGCTTTAATTCTTCCAAGTGGAGAGCAGTTTGTGTGATTTAAAAAATCAAGCAGGGAGCTGACACACTCGTTTAGGCATTTGTAGTTAATGTCTGAAAGGGAAAGTGTTCCTAAAATGCATTTTACAGTCAATGTCTCCACTGCCTCTCTGTGCATTCACAGAAGTCCTGAAAGAAGTCCAGTTTAGCACTCAAAGATACACCTTTACCTACTCACAGGTTGCATTTTAGGCTTCTTGGAAACATCCCTTGCTCTGTATCGACATGAGAAATTAGATGATGATGATGACTACTCCTCCCCCACTTTCTGTGGTGAAACATCCCCCAAAAAGCCAAGTGGTGATCTCTTCTGTTTGCCTCCCATGCAGCTTTCCTAGCACCCAGAGTGGAGGCAGGAGCTGGGTGGATGTGGTTTTTGCTCCTCCTTCCTGGCAGGAAGATGCTCACCTTTGCCTGTCAGTGCCCATTGTGGCTGGGTGAGGGTTTGGGTTCCCTGGACAGAAAGCTGAGCCACTCTGCAGGGCACAGCTGGGGGCTGTCCTTTCTCTGCCTGGGAGCCCCCACAGGAAGCAAGAGCCTGTGGTTTGTAAGCTGAGCTTCGGAAAATGGGTAAATGCTTTTGAGGAAATGTTGGATTGGCAGCCTCAGCCCTTCCAGCACAGTGCCAGGAATCGGGAAAAGGCAGTGAAACTGCCCTGTGGAAGAGAAGGGGAAGGTGCTCTGAAGCCCATAGTGGCTTTATGCTCTTTTGTGGATCCCTGGATCAGGGGAAAGGCATCTTCTTTTAAGGGGCTTCATTTGGAGACAGTTTTGCTCCAAGTTAGAAATGTATTTGTAGATGCTGATATCAGACAGAGCTATGAAACTGAAATTCTTCCCCTCCTCCCTGAGATTTCTGAAATGTCTCTCTTTGCAGGGATTGTGCATTTGTATATAATTATTTCTTTTCCTGTACATTGATCCTTTTCTCCTTCCCCTGAATGCACCATAATTATGTTTTCCTTCGGCGAGTGTAAGGAGCAAACTGTCACTGGCACACAATGGCTCAACTCTATCAAACCAGGAAGGAAAGAGCCCCTGTTTTGGGGGAGGTTTCTGACAATTGCAGGTTCTGATTCATACCTGTGCAACCGCTACTCTGTAATCAGGCAGTGATTAGTCACCGACAGCCAATTACCCAGCTCAGCTTCCTAAAGCCATTTGTCTATCGGGAATTTTATAAATCCTGGTTAACTCTGTA